>NC_081445.1:9612800-9613192 GCF_007210705.1 Tigriopus californicus | reverse complement strand
ATTTTGTAATATTAAAACTTATCCATAGTTCCAATTGGAAGATATTGGTGTCTTCAATTTTTCAACAGAAGGCCCAATAACAATGATTATCAAGGATCAATCTCAAGAGTCCATACTACTGGCTTTAAAAGCCAAGAAAAAGACATTTATTGCTCTCTTCTACTTCCGGGATTGACCTTTTGTAGCTCGCAACCTTTTTTCGTCACCTTAGTTCCGCTTGAATGGCACTCCATTTTAACTGTTGCTTGTAGTAAATGGCTCAATACATTAGATTGTTACTAGTAACCAAACAATCTATTATTTATCTATCTTACTGAGCCATGCTCTGTTGCTTGGTTTGTTCATGATTACTAGACCTCGGAAACAAAGTTGCCTTTTAGACGAAATGTTCT
>NC_081445.1:9555392-9612774 GCF_007210705.1 Tigriopus californicus | reverse complement strand
CTGCAATTTAATTTCGCCAAAACTTTATTGTGAGAGCTCTTCTCGATATTGTCAAAAGTTAAGATTTGATGTACGGATAAACATCTGCACTTTCTAATTATTTCCAAACCATTTCGAAGCTCTAGTAAAGTACAGTAGCCATTCGAATGCAGTGCCATATTTGGCCTCTTACTTCAGAGCGTCATCTCCTCTTTTGAACATATTTCCCGCGAGATGGCAACCTCGTATGCATTTCGAAAGTCGATAGAGTTCAAAAGGCAAAAGGCAAAGCGCAAGGACTTGGAGGAAATTTGTAGGAACCACAAGCTATGCACTCGTCATTTGCAGTCTTACAATAACCNCATTTCCTCAACTCGAAGCGGTTCTGTTGGAATGTAAGGTCTTGGTGGACAAATGTCCATCTAGCACATGGAGCACGGCAGTAGTACTACTAACGTACTCCATGTCTAGCACCACTCAGTCAAAGAGGAGCGTTACTGCCCGTTACTCCGGCTCAACTTAGCGTTAGGATAGATCTCCATCTTCCCTTTCCTTGACCCCCCAGTTTTGAAACACAGTAAACACGCTTTTCTGCGAAGTGGCGTTAAAGAAGGGCCTTGGTGAACGCCTTTAGGAAGAGATGGTAGCCGAACTAGTTGTGCTCGACTCTGTCTAAGAAATGGACGAGGAAACACGTCCAATCGAGGAGGGAAATGTGGTGCGCCTTCTAGGTGACAATCTGTGAAAAAGCGAGTGGAAATTGGCCAGGATTGAAAGAGAGCACGTGGGAAGGGACGACCTCATTTCGTGTGGCCGAGGACACAATTTTGCAGGTCCCATTGTGCGGCGCCACCTTAACAAGCTTGCCCCATTCGAAGAGGCATGATTGTTCGACCGCCCGCAACCACTTGAACGATTCTTGGGATTTTATGGTGTCGGGAAGTGTCACCTTCACGTTCCATAGATGTTCTGTACATTTTAACCAGACTTTTCCGGATAGAGATTTTTGAGCGAAAATAAGCGTTTTGGGGGTGTCATCTTCAGAGAGAAATACACATTTCATCGTGCAAGAAGTTAGTTTTAATTCCGTCGTTCCTACTAGCGTTCCTGGGATGTAAGATATCCAACAAGCTAACGTTACACAGTTTTGCGGGCGGAGTATGTAACTAAAGTTAAGCCCTGGGCATTGCCTTTCCATGTTTTGTACAAACCCAGATTTTATTCTTGTCCTACTTATCTTCATTATCCCCACGTTAATCATTTGAAAATGTTTTTTAATCACCTTGAAAAGAATTTTGAACCTTTTTCCACTGGTTTTCCAACGACATGAACGAGAAATAACAACGCGGTCCAAATCATATCGGAGTGCGAAACTAGATTCGGCTTTGGATGACAAATAGATTGCAGGTGCTATTCATACGCAAGGCAATTGGTCAGCCAAGGAATACAATAACAAAGAAGGTTATCTTTTTCATTTTGAAATTCCCTTTACGTCACAGCATGGCCAATAGATCCTTCGGCACGGAAAGCTGATGATGCTCGAAGAGTCTCACTAAAGCCGAAGAAACCCCAACGGTCAACAGATCATCCTCTTTTCGTGTCTGATTCTCCTGATCCCCATTGGTTTGAGAGTTGGGGCCTGAAAGACAAACATACTGCAGGGATTAATTTTTCATCAATTTTGAAATTAAATTGTATTCCAATTCACCAATATATCGGGGCAAAACAAGAGCTAATATTTTGGGACCAATTGTATTCTTGCATTTTGGGGCAAGCTTGCATTTTTTGAAGTTTAGGAGTCACTTGGTTTCTTCGGTAAGGCAAAAAAGTCATAAAGAGGTCAAATGTTGGGCCGAAACGAACTCTAGATCGGGCAAAAGCGCCAGTGAAAATTTTGATAAGGAGATTGATATTACAGGGTGAAACACATTGAGCAATAATTCAAACTTCATATATTTGAAACTTGGCCAATCATCAACGTTATCTACAAATAATTTCTATTCATTTTCCACGAGCACAAAGAGAGACAGGAGCAATTTTCCTAACGTTGTTGCCCTCAAACGAAGGGTGTAGTCAATGACTCTGTCATTTAACCTTTTATGTGTTCGCGAAAAGTACTGATGGGATTAAATAAATAATCACGCGAGGTTGCGACTAGGGCTACCAATTGACAATCTCAGTGGCATGTGGCATCACTAGCGGAATATTGAAAACCCGTTAGTTAGTCACAAAAAGTAATCCTAATTTTTCTTCGATCAAACCAGGGTTGCCATTTTGGTCAAACCTAACCTTTTAAGTTATGTTGAAAAGGCTGGTGCTTTAACTTTCCCAGCTTTTTAGCAATCCTGATTTTAAAACTATTTGTTTCCCCATCCCTAGTGAAAAGCCAAAGTTAGTTATGCTTATGAAATGATATAGATAATCTCAAGATATTCCAAGGTTGAGACGACTGAGCAAAATTACCAAAAGAAGAATCAGTAATTCAAGTTTATGGTTCAAAAACACCAGATTCACAGTATGAGAAAGAATTTCTAAAAACGTCATTGATAGCCATTGGTTCATGTTTAATTGCTCAATCAGTCCCTGACACTGACAAGTTTTTTAAAGTTTGCTCAACATTGAATCTTCAACCTAAAATTGAGTTTTATTTTGGTCGTTACCGATCTATATTAGTTCTTGACATAAGATAAAAGTAAGTTTAGCAAAATCAAGTTATTTAAATAGTTAATCAATGTTTCAAAAAAAGACATTTTCATAGTTCAATCTGATCGGATATGATGATCGAAGAAGGTTTGATGTGCTGTTACGCATACAGTGTAACCTCTGTCTTTAAACATGTTTCTATTAGTTTTAATATTAAACCTGCCCTATTGATACATTAATCTCGTCATAAGGGATGATTTTGAAGATTCAGGTGATTCCATTATCTTGTTACCGCCAGGGGGAAAATTGCGTGTCAAGGGCTGTTTGGGCTATGTTGACAGTTTGCTCTAGTTTTGGCCATANTTTAAACATGTTTCTATTAGTTTTAATATTAAACCTGCCCTATTGATACATTAATTTCGTCATAAGAGATGATTCTGAAGATTCAGGTGATTCCATTATCTTGTTACCGTCAGGGGGAAAATTGCGTGTCGAGGGATGTTTGGACTATGTTGACAGTTTGCTCTAGTTTTGGCCATAAATCGGTTTTTTTTGCTATTTTAGCACTTCCAAGGCCTAAATCATGAACTTCATAGTTTTGAGTCAAAACAAAGACACTTCGGCACACTATTTATTCAAGTAGTATCAATTACTTGCCCGCCAGTCCAATCGCCTTCATTTCGAGTTGTTAAATCAAATGACCCGAACGTCTCTGGCCTGAACTTTCTCTAGCGGCAAAACTCAACTCAATTCGATCACCAGTTCCATGGATTTAACGAGTTTATAGTACATTTTGAAGCACAGAAATTTTTCAAACGAGCAATTTTCATGTTCTTCGAATGAAATGTGCACCTAGGCGCAGATATTTTGATTCAAAACTAGAACATTCATGATTCAGGTTATCGTGCGTTTTGAGTTCCCCTTTAAATGAACCGCTTATCCGACATCTTTGGATTCGACCCAACCGTTTTTTTCGAACACAAAGCTTGACTCTTCAATAGAGATCAAGAGCCACTAGGGATTTCTTTTCGTCTTGTAATTGTTAATCAGTTTGATTTAAAGAAAGAAATTGAATTTCTTCTTATTTGTCATTTGTAGTGAGGGAATGAATAACTATTAATCGTTGTCCCTAAGAGTAATGACAAAAAGGCGACAATAAAAATATTTCATTTAAAAACAGTTGCAGTATCGCCTAGATTTGGTAGGAAAGGTGCAGATTTTGTGGCACCAGGGGGCGCTGGAGCAGCCCACGGAGCAGGACGAAAATTCGAATATTGAAAATATCCACTGATCATTGATATAAAATATAAAACTGACCAACCTTTCATTGACGAGTTCTTCGTTTCTTATTTTATCACTTTAGTTCTAAAAGTGGCTCAGAGTTGCTATGACCAAGCGCAGGCCGATTTGGCGCGAAGCTCGTTCGCAGTCCATATTTCTAGAAGTCTGTGATTGAACTCAATCAACCTCTCGGATCTCTCCATTCAGATCTCTACATCCAGTCTGAGCTGACTAACTCAAACGCATTGAGGGGCCCCACAAACTTCGTCTTACCCGATATCACAATGGCACTTGGGTCCAATTTGGCAGCGTTTTCGTCGTCCAATCTGTTATTGGCTTGAAGATCCGAGGCACGTTTTAGCTGATTGATAAGCGATTCCACCATACCCTGAACCAAGGGATCTTTGGTAGCCTCATCAGTCAGCTGAAGACCAAGCAAGGACTCGACCTTCAACGAGAAACCACCCTCCAGATGACGCTGAATCGTGCTGAGGTGCGATGAAATGCTGTTATTCTGACTTGGGACGAGGAGCCGCAACGAAGCACCCGTGGAGAGCGAGGAAGTGGCAGAAGGAGAAGTCGCCGCCGAATTCGTAGAACGTGAGACGGAGGACGTCCCAAACACTCTGCAAAATAAGGGTGGGAATTGAGGACGGAGGTCTCTGAAGTCACTGACCGAGAACACGAGGGCTTCAAGAAGGAGGGGGGGAATTATAGTAAAATCATACCGGTTCATTGTGAGGTGATGACATGGATTGGTACTCGGATATTCTATGTGAACTACGTACATAAGTATGATGTTATTGTCTAATAGGCTCATTGAATGTTTTATGGCGCTAGGAAGAATTACTCGGTTTTTTACGTATTGAACTGATTGGACAAATTTTGGGAATGCTTGAAAATTGAAGTTGACATCACATCATATAATCAGCGTCTCACTTAAAGATGTAGAGAAGTGCATTTGGGTTTAGAACCAACCAACGTTTTGGAATTGTTTCCGCTCCTAAATTTGAATTCTCGACGTTGTGCTCACCGAAATTTCGGTATTTGGGTCAATATTGGGATGCGATCTCGTAGCTCCTTGAAATCATCATTTAATAATTGATCCGAGCTAATTTCGAGTACATTCACAAGTCATTTGACAAGTGCACTCCTAAGTACGACTTTGAAAATATAATCATTTCAAATTTGACTCGAAAAACCATTATCGTGATTTAAGAATCAGTGATGTGGATTCACACGTTCCTGTTGAGAATACTATTTGGGGGGTTTAAGATTTATGATCTAAGATAATAGGTCCAGGTCAACGAAAAAAGTCCGGGATAAACTACTTATTGTCAATTTTTTATTTGAATAATCTAAGCCAAGTGGATCACAGAATACGTGAATAAAAACTCGTAGCAAGATTCTAATGTGTCTTCATAAAGTGTGCACCCCATTTCCAAACGTCGCATAACTCATATTTTTCAATAATCAACAGTGGAAGCGCTTTGCCACTTATGAAGTTATGGGTGGTGCAATTCCAACCGTGTAAAACGTCTTTGCAATTGTGAATGTTTCCACACTTACAACAACTTTTGACCATTATTGAACATAAAAATGTCTTGAAATTGGTGGACAAGGACCAAATTAAGTACTGCTGGGATTCGTCCTCTCTTCATCTTTGACTCTTGGGGAGTTCAAACTAATTCTACATAATGACTCAAATCTCTCGAGCTTTCTTGGGCCTTGAATCCATTCAAAACATCTGTCCGGGTACAGTAAATAAATTATCATCCTATTATTTCTGGACGCTGAAGCAACGACTTTGAATCGAGTTCTAAAGTCTTTCTGAACAAGAATGTTGCCAAAATTGACTTGCGAGTTTCAAAAATTCTTTTACTTTCGCTTAAAAAGGCACGTCCCAATTTCCAGAGAAGGTTGTTAATTAATTAATGTTAATTAATGAGTTTTTGCTGCGTCACCATTTTAAGTACTTGAAGATGTACTTTTTTATGATTCGCCTAAAATTCCATTTTGGTCTAAAAAATGTGCGAGTGAGTTACATAGAATGCTAGTTTTCAGATGGCGTCCTTGGTTAATCTTCTTCTTATTTATTATCCACATCAAGTTTTGCAGTATTTGTGACATTAGATTGGCCGTGCCTTTTTGTGGATGAAGCCCGAAGACGGACAAGATATTACATCAAAATGAACATTATATATTCTAAAGGATTTATTTTGGAGGAGCAAAATAAGATAATTTTTCTATAGCAAAACCTCAATACCCAAAAACAGATTTTTCAAAAATCTTAATTGCAACGTTAGCAATAGCAACTAAGCTAACCGGAACGAATCAAAATATCTGGTTTTAATAACAAATCTCATGATATCACTTTCAAAAACTATTCTATTCCTAAATTCATAAGTGAACCTAGAGAATCTATCAAGTGATTTTTCATATTGAGATTGTGGCTTTATTACTCAGACCACTCATAAATAACATGAAATTCTATTGTTCACCAACAAACATTTGAATCATTGCCGATTTCTAGGCTTTCCCAAGCACTTACTTTAATGTCATTAAAAAAGCTTTCATCTCTACTATTTGATGACGAAAGATCAAAATGATGCGAAAAAGTATAGATTTCAACACGAATAGCAATTTCCACATTTGATCTCGGCTGAGTAGGCAGTTTTTAATTAAAATATTCATCGGTCAAGAGCTTTCCAATGCTATTTTTACTCAAAATTTTACTGGTTTCAAACATGGAACAGACATTCCGAATGGCTTTTAACCTTAAGGCAACCTTAAAATTTCAATTTTAAGGCCTGTATATTGCTCTTCCCAGCCATTGTGAATCGTCATGATTTTTTTTGTTGGCCTACTGGAAAAATAATCTCTTGAACTTTATGAATCTGGCTTGCTTTTTGTATTTTCATTCCTTCTTGTCCACTTCAAGAGTCAAGATGAATTTCCTAAATATCAATGAAGATCCGCTTGCTTGCTTACCTATTTGAAAATGATTAAAAAAAAAAACCTTTAATGAAACTTTTAATGAACCGATTTCACCCTCCTACCAGTTGGTACCCTCTTTGTTTCAAGCTCTTCTTTTTCCTCTGGATGACATGATAACTCCACTCGATTTGGAACCCGGATAAATCAACGGAGGCGATGATGACGGATTGATTCATGGAGTACGTAAGAACAAAATAGTAGGCGTTTATTTCACATACTACTACTATACAATCACATTCCTCCTCGTGGTCAGCACTTCATGGTTCTTTCTGGAGAGGGGAAGAGGTTGTTGTGTGTATGAAAGGGGATGGGGTGGGGGGTGGGGAGAAGACAATGTGAGAGCGAGAAAGAGGGAGGGGGGTTGGGGGGTGGGCATCATTTTGTGTGGGCGAGCTCATTTCCAACAATCAATGGATCATATATCGTCGGTTAGTGTGAGTGTGTATATAGCGCGAATAGAAACTCTTCCCATTTTGATCCCTCGAGTAGTGGTAGTGGGTGATCTACTAAGCCTCTCTCTGACTTACCCTGGCATGCTATCCTCATTGAGTTTATCGGAGCTGGGTGCGGACACCGAGTTTTTGGCACTGCTGCCATCGGTATTCAAGCCTTGCGGGCCGGAATCCGTGCCCGAGGGCCCACCACCCCCGGGGCCTTGTGAAGAGGACGACGAGGTATTGGCAGTGGTGTTGTTGGTGGTGGAGGAGGTGGTGGCCGCTGCCAGCTGTTCCCGTTGCTGGCGTCGACGTTTCTTGCTCCAAAGCTCGTGACAATCTTGATACTGCGGAAGTTCGGGCGGAGGCATTCTACAAAGACAGAGGGGTATGCGATTACAAAATAGGATTGAATCAGTCCATCCATGCGAAGCTTGGACCAAGAACAAGTCCAACTGAGGGTGGGTTCCAAGAGCTCTGATCAGCTTTCTTCTGGATCCGCTAAGCCAATGCGTAGGAGTGGATACATGACGCAAGATCACACATTTACGCATATTTTTTTTTTTTACGGATTTTGTAACATTTTGTATTGAGACATTGAACCGGGTAAAGATGATGACGTCATCACCATTTTTTGGGAGGTCACTTGAACTTTCGGGGCTCAATAGTTCGTTGTTAAGGGATTCAATTAGAGTTCCAGGTCATTTATTATTGACATTATATCTTTTAGAAAGCAATATCTTGACTCATAAACAAACACAGAGAATACTTCAAAGCCTGTCAAAGAAGTTTTTGGACTTATTTTTGCTACTCTCACAAGTTTCCTATTTTAATAAATGTCTTTTCAGAGCCCAGTGGAAGAGCCCCGCTTTTTGTCCAATCTGAAGACTTGTATTTTGTTTTTTAGTGCCCTCACTATCTTGAAAATAAGGCCAAGAAGCGCCCACAAATAGGCATGAGTCATTCGCAGCAACTGCCTTCAAACTTTCGACGTTTAGCTCGACGAAAACAAATTTAAAAAACACATTTTTCAAACAGCAAACAATACCTAAACTAGAAATGGCATTACTAGAGGGCGGGTTTGAAATTGATCGGCACGTTGAGCAAAAATTTGAGAGCGCCTTTCTCTTCTTTCCGACACCAAAGAAAACCAATTGCTCATTTGAAATCCTCTTTGAACTCTACTCCACGTGCAGATCAATGGGTTATCATTACTCCTCCATAGCTGCTGCCATAGCATACTCCTAGCTGCCTATTAGCGCTCTAGTAATAGAGGCTCTCGATTGCACGTACTTGGATGGATCAACATCTCGGAGCCAATCGCACTTGAGGGCATCCGAGGAGGATATCCGCTTGGCCGGATCCAGGGCGAGCATACGATCCAATAGATCGAGGGCCGAGTTGGGCATGATGGGTGCAAACTCCTCGCGCACACGACGTCGATATTGTTTCTTGGGTTTGAGATGAGCAAAGCCGGGCAAATTGATCACATTCGGCCAGTTGGCCGGACAAGGCGTCCCACAGAGACGAGATATCACCATGAGCTGAGCAAATTCCTCATTGGCCTGAGAGCATAGGGGGACATCCTGATTAGTACCCTTGTCATTACTATTTCGCCTAGTTGGACATCATGGGAGTGAAGGGGTGAGAAATTTTTTTTTTAACAGATGTATCCAGAAAAACCATCAAGCATGTCATTAAAACTCTCGCACTTCCGTTGAATTTCTTTTCACACACAATCGTTCAAATGCAATTGAGTGTGATGCATGGATCATCAAATTGCTTCAAAATCGTACATTGCGATCAGGTAACTTGCGACCCTAATCAAAGCCACAATCATAATTGTCATTGGTGAAACTTTAAAAATAATTCTCCCTCCCCCCGCCCCTTTAAAGACACCTATAATAAGTTCTTCCATTTGGATGTAAATGTACTATCATCATCAACCAAATTCAATTCTAGCTAATAACGAGAGGTCCCTGCATCACTTGAAGTGAAATATGAACTGTTAAGACTTCTCATCAATCGAGATGAAGATCTGTCAAGTGACGAACCTGGTACCCTCTTTCATACCTGAAACAATGGCTTCTTGACAAAGAGCTCTCCAAGGATGCATCCGCAAGACCAGACATCAATGGAGGTACCGTAGCGTTCCTCGCCCAAGAGGAGCTCCGGGGGTCGATACCACAGGGTGATCACTTTATTCGTATATGGGCGCTGCTTGTCCTCGGCCTACCACCAAAAAAAAAAAAAAATAGAAAAACCATGAAGACGAATAGACGAATATGCACGTGCTGATACAAGACATGGAGGCTTTGGCAGTGGCCTTACATTGTATAATCTGGCTAATCCAAAGTCGGCCAGCTTGACTTGGCCCCGATTGTTGATGAGGATGTTGGAGCACTTGATATCACGATGAAGGAAATTGCGGTTATGACAATAGCTCAGGCCGTCCAGCAACTGTTTCATAATGGAGGCATTGAGCTTCTCACTAAAGTCCACCAAGCCCGAATCGAGCAGGCCCATGAGGTCGTGGTCCATGAACTCAAACACCAAGTAGAATGAGCCCTTGTCCTTGCGGAAATCCACGGCCTCTTGTTTGTCGGTCACGATCTCTTTGAGATTGATTATGTTCTTGTGGCGCAATTGGCGCAGGATCTTGATTTCGCGCACGGCCGTGATTGGGAAGCCCTCCTTCTCGTTCTCCAAGCGCACTTTCTTGAGCGCGAACTGCTCCTGCGTGTCCGTCTCCATGGAGTTCTTGAACACGGACTTGAACACTTCACCGTAGGTGCCTTCGCCCACTTTGTCCACGATCTCATACAGATCGATACAACGCTCCCCCCAATCCGTACCGTCCTCGGACATCTTGGTGGGCGGGAGCTTGCCAATCACCTTGGGCTTGCGTCGCTTCCCGCCCCCTTTGCCATTGGTGGCCTCGTCATCTTGAGAGGGCGACGTCGACACCGGAGGCATGGGCATGTTGAGGATCTTGGACCTGCGTTTCGTCGGACCTCCCACCTGTTTCGAGGCCGACGCATCTTTGACGAGGGCCACGTCCGTGGAACCCGGGGGTAGTGGAAGGGCACCTACAAGCGAGAGAAGATTCAATGAACAGTCAACATTGGGGAAGGAAGGAAGAAAGGACACAGAACTAATTCGACGTGCCCAGAATTGTGTTTGTCACATGATTTCGACTATAAGGTGATTATTATGCATGTGGTTTGAGATTTCTTTGATGTTACTTCAAACACTCTTGCAAGATGTCTTCTTTTACGACAAAAGGTGACGTCCTGCGTAAAACATTCAAAGGGAGCATTTTCACTCATCAGGAATGGAGGAATGGACAAGATGTCGCACGACGAAACCAGAACTAGACGAATTTCCGCGCAAAAGCAAACACGACACACTTGAACCAAATATTTCTGAATACCCTTTGTCGGAGGTCCCTTTTCTCCACTAGTCGTTGCAAGTTGAAGCATTCCACCAACACCTTGATATTGAAAATGGATGAGGGTCTCGTCGATTTGTTTCATGTCTTATACTCACTTGGTCTATGAGGTTTGATTCCACTCCCAGGTAAGGGCGGGCGAGTTGACCCTTGACTGGAACCCGCCGTATGGCCCGTGGAGGGTCTGCCCGCATAATCTCCATTGGCCTGCGGGTGAGCTGTTTGAGGCATAAGACGATTGGGCGTCGATTGAACCGGGAGAAGTGGAGCCGGGACCCCGACCGGTATGCTATTGTAGGGATGACCGGCATTCATTTGAGACGGCGCTATGCGACCTAGAATTACGACCAAATTAGTATTATATGTCATCAATAATGAAATGGAATAGATTTGTAAGACAGAGTTCGATAAAACTTGAAACGTATACTATCAGCTGTTCTAGAACTCCGTCCAGACCTCAAGGTTCATTTGCGCTCTCCACTTCATTGTAGAAACACTCTTCGACACAATAGCCTCCGGAGCCCCGAGGTGGCCCATAAAAGCGATCCTCACCTGAGCCAAAAGGGCTTTGGGATTTATCGTCCAGAACAGTCAATTCGTTACTCTTCTCGCGTCTCAAACTTTGTCTCTGTTGAAGCTTTTCTCGTAGGTGCTTCTTCTTCAGGATCTCGGCGAAGAGAGTAGTGGCTTGCATGTTGGACATTTCACGAGGAGGATTGCTACTCGGAACAGGGTTGCGATTACTGCGGTCCCGTCGCGTCGACGAGTCGCCCCGATGACCTCGATAATCACGACTGGATTCTCGAATGGGCGAATGACGAGGCGATCGACGACCACTCCGACGATTTCGAGACGGAGGAGACCGGGAATCTGAATGTCTTCGCATAGCCGAGTACGGACTCCTGGAGTCCCGCCTATCACGACGTCTGAAACGAAATATAAAAGATATTTCAAACGTCTTGATCATTTCCATAAGATTCCAAGTATGTTGAAGCATTCGGTAGTTAAGCTTTCAAACTGTATGAATGAGTGTCAAAGTGTATAAAAGTGTGACGGACCGAGGAGACGGTAGCTTTCCCTCTCTCGGTAGGGCTCGGTAGGGCTGTCCTCAATGAAGAGAGTTTTCTGCTCCATTATGGCGGTCAATACCAAATCTTGCCTCACACCAATTGATGTAAATATAAACACATCACAAAGATACTTGGCCACGACAAGCCAGGGATCGAGTTCAGGGAAGCATAATGAAAAGCCAACTCTCTACCAATACACTCCATCAACTAGATTCAGTATCTGAGGAGTTACTTTTGATGTCCGATATCCTGAAATATTGCCAGGGATGAGCCAATTCCATACTTAATGGGTCGAATAACTGTAATACGACCTGGGTTCGTACAAAACTACTCAGCCCTCAGACGTAATTCTAAGTCTGAAAATACATTTCACTTTCAATGACGGCTTACCCAGGAGAACGATATCTGTCTGGCGAGCGCTTTCGCCGCCGATCTCGAGAACGGTCACGTGACCGTCTGGATCGCTTGGGCGGCGTGATGTCCATGTCATCGAGCGGGGGCGGGGACCTCCGACGTTTGCTATTCCTTCCGGCTGTGTAAGGCGAGCCAGGTGGCGTCTCGGAAGGGGGAGTTCTCGGCCCCGCGGACATACGACCCATAGGCATCATGGGTGGGGTGCGCGGCCCACCAGGCCCGCCCGGACTTACCCTATCTACAACCATGTCTTCCGGACAATGCTCGTCATCGCCGGGATAGGGCTCGGGCGGTGAGGGCGGCTTGGAGTCGCCATAAACGGGCGTTTTGGCTCCACTTCTGTATGAATGTCGGCTATCGCTATCGATCGGTTCGGGCGGGGTACGGGGCGGTCTTCGACGGTAATGGGACCCAATCTCGGGCGAGATGGAGCGCCCGTTGCTCTGGCTCTTGGATCGTCGATATCCGCCCGCGTCCGGCATCAAAGGCGGGAGCTCATGTTCCTCTTCTTGATCCAGGACATAGGGGGGTTCTCCGGCCAGCGGTCGACTCACCCGACGGGCGTGGCGGGCCTCGGGCGAGGACACAGGACTAGGCGCGCCCACACCCGGCCCAAAATCGTTATTATCCGAACTGACCGGACTGCCCAAAGGACTGGCGGCAGTAGCAATGTGGGCAGGATCGTGATCGTGGTGTTTCCGCTTCTTCTTTTTGCTCTTCTTCTTCTCCTTCTTACTCTTCTTCTTCTTGCCTCGCCCGTTCTTATGATGCCCGCCGGACGAAGACAAAGGCACGGGTGAGACGCTCTCGGTCCGAAAATCGGCCAAGGGATTCCGCGGCACACGCGGAGCAGGCGAGTGATGGCGATTCATATTTGGACTTTGAACCTCGTTGGGCGGTGGTGCCACCGAGTTCTCCACCGGAGCCTCACCCTCCTCCGCTTCGTCTTCTTCTTCCAAAGCCAACGGCAACGGCTCGTCCTCGCTCTCGATAGGTGAGACTTCGGGCGAGTTAATGATCTCGGCCGCCGGCGACAAGATCCTCCGCGAAGGCAAATCCGGGGGCGAGATGGGATGGTCGTTGAACTGAGTGGGCGGGAGAATGACCAACTCACTGGGCGCTGCCGGACTAATGGGCCGACTGGACACGGGCAACTCGGCTCCGGTCAAGGCAGGTGCCGGATCGCTATCGCATTCACCGTCCTCCGGTCCGGACAAGTCCACGGAACTCACGTCCGACACGTAATCCGCCACGATATTCAAGCCCGCTGCCACCACTTCGCCCTCCTCGGCAGCCGAGGGCGCTCGCTCCAACTCAGCTCCGATCGTGGCCCTCGACCTGGCTGACCCGGCCGACACGGCTGACCCGGGTGACGCGGGTCCCAAGGGCGAATCGGAAATATCCGACATGAAGGCCGAGATGCGGGACTAAAATGGGTCGTTTAAGGTTGGATGGCCGAGGTTTTCTCGGATTTCGAGACTCTAGCATTCATCCTTGTCCTCTTCGTCGTCTTCGTCGTCCTTTTAGGCTAGTTTGCTAGTTTGCTGCTTGGTCTCTGCTTTCGCTGTTTTCGCCGTTCTCGCTGTTCCTTCTCCTCCTCAGCTGCTTTGCTGGCTGGATAGAATTTGAGATGGAAAGAGGTGTTCGTTCTTACGGAGGAGTCAGGCTTGCCAGAGATTCGGTGACGAGTTGCCAGCGTCATATGGCAACAGAGATGAAACATCATTAAAAGCCATTTTCGACCACCTGGTCGAAAAGGGGGGTAGAAAGAGGCAGAAATTCTTTTGGCCCTCGAGGTATGGCACGGGGAGTGTTCATTAAACACTCTTTGATTCATGCTCTGTCACTTGCTTATTATGGCCATTGTTTTGTTTGGAGCTGAAAACCATATCCAAACCATAGCTCAAAATGGACAGATTGTTATTTTAGAATTAACATTTTGATGTTTTCTTCACGTCAAGTCTTGAAATTGAACTAAGTTTTACTGACAGGACACCTATTGTATCATGGAACTAATTTGATAACCTAATGCCTTCGTTCACTTAATCCAGCATCATTTGACCTCGTTCAAGTTAATTGTTTCAAAAAAACATTGCACCTATACACTTATATACATTTACATATTAATTAACGTCAAGAGTAAGAATTGCATACATGTAATCAATGACCAGCTACTCCTTAGCTGAATACATGTGTTTAAATGCAAATATACATTTGATTCGATTTACACACTTGGCAAATGATTCAGTACCCCCAACCAACTTATATTCATAATAAACAGATTTTCATCAAGGATTAATCTTCTTATTTTGGCTCCAAAAGCTGAATTTCATCCAAATCACATACTAAAGCTGACAAAAGCGACAAACATGGCCGGCTATTTAAGCCAGCAGCACACAATGATTTCCAAAGTTCGAATTGCTACCAAAACACCTACTCCATTGCTGCTAATTCTATGCACGAAATACGTTTTACGTTCTGCACTTCAGAGGGCGCTTTGTCAATAAGCCTATACTGAGTAAAGGGCCGATTGGGCCAATTCATTTTTATTGAAATATAATGCGTTTTGTTGCTTTTGACTAATTCTTTCAAGTTCTTATTTATAATTAGTGCTTCGGGTCATATAATGTCAGGAAAAGAAATTGCGTTCAAAGCAAGACAAGAGCAGTTTATTTAGCTATCTACTGTGCCTCTTCCCGTTTTCTTTGGGCCGTGTGACGTTGCAAATAAGGGCCCTTATTGCCATCATTTATTGGAAAAGATCATGAGTTACCATTACCAATACCGTTGCTTTTCGAGGAAGAAAGGCGGCTTAAGGGTGCAAAAAAATGACACGTGCTTTTGAGATGAAACCAAAAAAAATCGGCAAGAAACCTTTTCATAGTTTTTCCCTGGTCAAAAAAGACAAAATAAAGTAACAGTAATGGGAGGGCTAAAAACCGTTTGGTTACCTATACCTTTACTTTTGTACAAATGTTTCATGTCAACATTAGTAGGGCTTGAGTAAAGCTGTTACTTTTTGAGTAATGTTACCAATGACGTGTTACGTTTTGAGTAATACGACCAGTAACGAGTTACTTTTGATTAGCGCTAACAGTAATGCATTACTTTTTTAATAATACCACCGGTATTGCGTTACGTTTTGAGTAGCGCTACTGATTATGCATTACTTTTCCGAAAACGTAACGACTACAGAACGAATTTTAACGCTCCCATTATATAATGTATAAAGATTTCCTCCACGATTTTTGTTTTTGAAATTCCGTCTCAAAGGCCATAACTTGCTTGCCACTAATCTATTGTTATCAAATAGAGAGTCATGGGAGTCAATTGTCTCAATTAATATATACTACACGTTATAAAATCGCAAAAAAGTCTTCTTACGGTTTTAGGCCATTATTATTTTGTAAAAGTGACAGCAACGGTAGCGCGTTACCTTTTCAAAAAATGCCTTTCCTTTTCTAAAATGTATTGGTAACGTTTTACTTTTTTTCAGTAACGTGGGTGCTATTCAAAAATTAAAGTGTACAAGTAAGGCCCAAGCCCTGCTGTTCGCTTTTCATTTTTGACTCTGTATTTTGACAAATTTAGGGCTAACTAGGTGAATAGCTGCCACTTAAAATTCAAGTGCCCATCGACTGAAAATAGTTGCCATTTTGACCCAAAGTGGCACTTAAAGTTGCCATCTGACAACTATGCTGCTCATCGGATCAGATCGATCAGATGGGCAAGGAGTCGGGCCGGGTGGCCGGGCGACGGAAGGAAGGGAGAGGAGGAGTACATGGCTAGGAAATGGGGCCAAGAATGCTTTTCTGTTCATTCTGTTCATTCTGGCCGGCTGGAGCCGGGTGGCCGAGGAGGGAATGAGTCGGATTAGCCAACGATTTCTGACCAGATATGTCATTAATGTCAATTCTCGACCCTAGAATTCCAATCCGAATTCCGGTTGTGTATGGCTTGTGGAGGGATGGTTTTAGATGGGCGTCAGATTTGGCAGGTGGTGGGTGACCAATGACTCCAGATGGCTCACAATTAAAAGCACCAATGAAATTGAAATTTTGTAAGATGGATAAAGTGACGATTTTATTACGATTATACCGTTGCAAGCTAAATTACGCATTTTAGTGATAGGAAAAACTTGCTGCACATTGTTATGGCTTAATTTTGGACCGATTCTTGACATTTTTTGGAGACAAACTAACCAAATTTAAAGCACAGAGGCCCTCATTTCTGTTTTTAAGAGTGGCACAAAAATGCATTTTCAATTCATGTTAAATGTTTTTTTCTTGGAAATATTTAAAGTCCAAGTGATAGAGGAAAAAATTGAAACACGAATATCTTTTCGGGCAAATTTTTGCACAAAGCTGAATTTTTTTCGATCTTTAAAACAAGAGGCCTCTCATTCATTAGCCGCTAGATGCAGCAACAACCATGAATCACCATACAAACTCTTATTTTTTGCTTATTCCCAACTCTGCTCTACGTTTTTGCTACTTTTTTGGCCACCAAAAACTATAACAAACTAACTAAGGATACATTTTAGCATGGCATTTTGAGTATCATTTACTCGTTTAAAAGACTCAATTTTTAGCTCAGATGTTCCTTCACTTTTTGGATACTTTTGTATTGGATGGTAAATGATTGATTCAGATATGTTGTTTGTATTCTCTACTCAGGCTGTTATGCTCAGAGGTTGACCCTGTATCGATGGGAGTGTGCAAGAGTTGCAAAGGCCTTTCCTGCCTGGTCAACCCTTCAAGCTACTCATTTGGCATCACTGAAGAGCAACTTTTCTGGCCAGCTGGATCCATTCAGTCAGCAACAGCGACTCGAGTTGTGAGACAGCGTGGCTATCAATGGCACCAAAAGTATTAGAAAACTGCAGCAAAGGGGCTCCGGAAACGACCCTTTTGCCTTTGTAACATCTCTTTTGCATATTACACCTTTTAAGTGAATTTTCACAGCTTTCTTGTTTCTACATTTTCTCAGATTGTTCCCTCTGCTAGAATCGTAATTTCATTAGGTATAATCATTATAAATCTGATGGATAGTGTTAACAGAGCAACGGGCTAACATCTACTTAAAAATAATCATTGAATTAGATGGGATTCACCTTATTGCCAAAGTTATAGATGATGTAAATATGTATTGACCCTAAATAAGGTAATTTGGATAAAAGCCACAAATTTAACCACCCAAGAGACTTCTTCAAATATGGACCTTGGACGAAAAAAAACCCTATGCATTTCCTATATCATTGACTCTGTTCAAATCTAGCACTTAAATTGATCAAAATCTATTGCCACATACATAAACTTGGTCAAATGTTGGCCCAAAACTGCCTCAGGAAACTCAGTGGAGGTTGTCAAGTTTATGAAGTAATAACTTAAGATTGCATGAAATTTCAATCTTTGGCCTATATCCAAGACTTCTCGTATATTGGCTGGAAAGCCGTGTGGACTCGATATTATTCTTGCACTCCGTGACCAATACCTTTCATAGGACCCTTGAAATTTAGTTAGTTTGTCCCAAAAGGAGTTTAGAGGTAATTAATTACAATAACTGTATTTCCACACTTGCTCAAATACAATTACAAGTGATTTTCAATTGTAATTCATTTACGTCTAGTTACATTTCAATTACATTTACTTTCCCTCTTGTGCAAAAAATCAACATCTTTCTAAGGCATACCTTCCCTAAGTCAGATTAACGTTAAGCAATGGATTATGCTTTCAACTTTCGTGTCCTGGGAATAATGGCACAAACTTATTTATTTCACTCAATTGACTTTATGTTCAAAATAAAGGGGCACAATCATGAATCACCTCTCACAAGAATTGTTTAGAAGGGAGCATGGGATTGATCTTTACGTTTGGAGGCCTCAAAACAAAAATACTATCAGCTACCACCAAATGATCATTGAATGCTTTGAATTACGTAAATTGATTGATTTGATAGGAATGTCCAAAGGAAGGAAGTGACTCTTTACATTGGCTTAGGTGTGAGACAAAATTACCTTTCCTTCAGTATCATTGGGGGTCAAAAGGGTGAGCAAAGGGCATCCACACTGTCTTAAAAGTGGAAGCAAAAACATACATAGGGGGAGGGGAGGGCCATTGATCATCATTCACTCCCACACACCCGTGGTAGATCAAGGAGTAAACAACCTTTACATGTGGACTCAACATTATTAATGGTTTTTGCGGCCACTAAAAACAAAGGCAAAAAGAGGTTTCAAGAATCCCATGAAAAACCCTAGATCTCGCTCAATCCAATGACCAAAGTTACTTAAGATATCCCAAGAGGTCTCTCAGTCCAGACATTCGATGAGTAAACATTGCAACATTGAAAGGTGGATAAATTTTAGCTCCCAAGTTTCAGAGGCTTCTTAATTGAGTGCATGGCTCTAAAATACAACAAATTCAAGGTGGATTGCATTCAATCCTGCTTCTTGGGCGGCAAAAGGAAGGATTTGACAGGTTGTCGCACCAGAAACCAGCTGCCAAATATGATATACATAATGAAACGTGTTTCCCACAAAGGTCCCCAATATTTGTCAAACTTCAGAAGAGGAAACGGGAGAAAACAATGAGGGAGCAGTGTGACCACATACAGATAGCCCACCACTTTGCAAAATATGTTGCCCAAAGGGTGTTCGTGGAGAGCTTGAGCCTTTGGGCTCTTGGTCCACACGGCCACAAACTGGAAAGGTCATTGTTACACACAACGTGAAGAAATGAGACATATCTGTGGTATTTTATTCCGTTTACCTCTTTCTCAACCTGCATGACCAGAAGTTCGTTGGCAAAGGTGAGAAAATAACCTGAATGGTAACCGTGCCAAACAGCTAAGAAGAGCAATGTTCCCAATTGACTATAAAGCTTGTTGTTCAAGAATCGGAGGCGCTTATAGATATAACTTGCCGCCCATCCGTTCGTGTTGATGTTGAATGAATCAATGAGCTGAAACACAAATGTGCAGATTTATTAGGCTTTCCCTCCTTGAGTCATGAAGTAATTCAGTTCATCGACATCAAGTTTGGTTAAACTTGCAGAAAAGATATTGGGGAGCTAATATTGGAGAAACTAAAATTAATTGAATTGAATTGAAAAAAAACTTACATGCTGGAATTTATGGGCTCCTTCGTAGACACGAAGTTTGACGTTGGCCATTCCATTCCACTTGACTTCACCGGTGGCTTCATCGACTCCATTATATGCAATACCTAAAGTTCATCCCATTCTCATAAATGCTCTGCTACATTTGACCTGAAAGCACCTATGACATACCTGAAATGATGCAAGATCCTTCGGCAAAAAGCCATGCCGCGATGTATTTGCTCAAGATGATCTTGGCCCACAATGAAAACCAGAAAGTTCGCGCCAAGAAATTCATTTGGCCAAAATTTTCTGTCTGAACCCATGCTTCTGGCACCTGAAACCCACAAATATGCCATATCAACTAAACCGAGTGAGTTTGAGCAAGGCCACTTACAAAAGTAGAACCAATGAGATGGCCTATCATGTACACCCAACCAATAGCCAATCGCTTGAAACCGAAGGCCACGGGTGAGGGTAAATCTTGGGTCCGGTTCACTTCGATGTAGTTCTTGAACTTCCTCATTGAAAACTGGGGACCCACGAAATATCCACCAATAAAAAAACTGTGGCTCAAACATTCGACCAGCGAGGGAACCTCGGTCAAACGACCAGCTTTTTGATCGCGACTGAGCTCTTCCTACAAAAGATTAGGTGAACAATGAGCACATCATATATTGAACACACTTACAGAGTACTTTACTACTTACCTCTTTCTTCGTGCCATCATAAACATCCATGGCCAGACCTATCAACCTCAAGCAAATCACGCATTGGGGCATGGTCCACGTGATGTCATAATCTCGTGATGCGTTACAAATGTAGCCTGGAAGATCATTGAGTCTGGTAAACCCGTACATATATGGCAATCCTTACAGACCACAAAACTCACCAATGAAGAGGTAGGACAAATTGAGAATGAAACAGATCATGGCAGCCGTGAAGTTGCCTCCCAAAGAGCGCAATATCAAGTAGGTGGCGATCACGCAAATGCAACTGTGCATCAAAGCTTCCTCTGAAACAATGTGGTTGGAATATGTTGGATATCAGGACCAATAATAATAATAATGCCGATTTTACCTCCAATGGCCCACCAGCTCATGAACATGCCGGTGGTCAAGAAAAACAGATGTTGCGTCCATTCCGAGCTCTTTTTGAAGTAATTGCGATGGATCAAGAAAATTGGATAGCCTGAAAAAAGAGATTCATATTTTAATATATCATATCAATGATTGATCATATTTCTTATTTAACTCTAAAGTCCTGGAATATTTGATGCACCAACGAATCAGGCTGATCTGGCTGAAGGCCTTGAAACTTGGGGTAGATCAGATACTTTGATCAAAAACTTGTCCAAGTCTGACTTTAAAGATGCTACCGGATCAACTTGTACACACTCTTTAAGGATATTAGAGGACAGCATATTGAACAATAAAGGAACCCGAGAAAGAAGATTTCACTGACTTGTCCAACCTGGATTCTCGAATTCAAATCGTTTCGGTTCAATTCAAAAAGAGTAAGCTAACATGGTTTAGAAATCTAGCGAGTCTTTTTCACCTGCCAGTTGTCCCAAGATGAGGCGCAGTCCAGACTCTGGTGTCCCAGTCTTAGAGGCCAAGGCCTCAACCAAGAAGGCCGACATGTTATAGGATCTGTTCCTTGGAGGCAATGTATCGGGTAGGCCTTCTCAGACAATCATGTGCACGTGTCGACACTAGAAGTACTACTGTAACTACTATAACTCCGGGAAGTACGAGTAGTGTTAGAAGAAGTTGTATGTAGTGGCAGGGGTCGGCTGATGTCAATCTTCCAGGATTTTTGTACTTTGCTCCCCGTTCGAGTTGAAGTCATGCGTATTCGGCAGTACAGATTTACATCCAAAGAACTGAATGCAAAGAGTTTCTAATTGGAAGACATTCGAAGCTCTAGGGATGGGTGTCCTAGGGACATTTGCACTCACTTCCCCTGTACTTCCTGGAGATGAATGAGGAATTGAAAGAGCGCCAAACAGAGATGTTGCTGGCCAAGAAAGGAAGGATCACACCACCAATACAGATGAAAATGCACGGAGTGACCAGATACGATTCGAAGAACAAGCCCAAAAAAGGTTCGGGATAACGCTTGAATATGTTGTTGAAATGCGTTGGATTTCATTTCATGCATCCAATAATTGGGCTAAAATCATCTAAGGTATCATAAATTGTAAATTTCTCCCCCCCTCCCTGAAAATGGCTTAATCCGTTGTAGACAAACATCAAAAGTTGCTGACAAAATTGTAAATAGAAGGTGCAATCACATTTCTTCAAGTCAGACATAGGAAATCATTTATAATTTTCCTCAACTTTTGGCCGGTTCTATAGTGTATTTATCACCTAGTTGTCTCATTAGATTTATCTGAGAAGAATCCATAAAACAAAAACAAAAAAAAGTCATTGTCATGATTTTCTGATTTCAAATACTGTGCTTCCCACAAAGGTAACAAAAATAAAGAGTCAAATAAAGAATCAAATTTGTGTGCCGTCTAAAAGGCTTAGGAAGATGCCAGGCCGCAAAGATGTGGCACATTTGTCAGTGAAATTACAATCATCTCAATGGTTTAGGGATTATTGCATTTACTCGTATCTAGTGAATGCCAACACACACGAAACAATGTCAAAGTTTTAAATATTTAAGTAACTTTACAAAAATCATAATCATTTATCAACCTGCTCAAGAGTATTGACTTGAATCCCTAGTAGCAGATTTTTGGCAATTTTCTAAAATATATTCGACTGAGTTCAATGGCTCTAGACTTAACAATGACGTCGATTTAATCATATATTTTCGGAAAGCTCATTGTTGAATTGAGATCGGACAGTATTCATGTTCATAACGCAAGCAAATTTTCATAAAAAATGTTCGATTGAATGATAAATGGGTCTTCATACCTGATTCAAATTATGTTTTTTTTTTTAATAAATACGTATTAGCAATGCAATTTCTCGGTTATGATTGCTTTTGACCACACCTTTTTCATAGTACATACGTTTAGCATAATCATCAACAAATGATCCCATTTTCTCCTGTCGTTTGAGCCTCAACAAATATTTATTTATCAAACTGTACTACTGAATGCCAAATCAAGTCACACCTTAAAGCTATCTCAAGTATAACACGGCCGTTATTCCTGTTAAGAAACAACGAAATCACAAATGACATGACAAAAAAGGATTTCTTTTTCGTATTTTTTTGGCTCTCAAGTTTCAAGTTTCAAGTTTGAGTACTTGATTTTCACAACTTATTGCACTTCATGTCACTCTTTTTTACTTTTTTAAATTAAGATGTGAACTTTTAAACGCTGACTTTTAGACAAAATATTTTTTGAAAACATAAAAATTGAAAAATTGGCTTTAGAGGACAAAGATGATAAAATATTTTTCCGTCGCCTATTGCTTATTGGGCTAAGTATAACATATTTTGTCTTATGCCTCCTGCCTTTAGAATAACAAAATGTGTATTTTGAGTACAAAGCAAAAATGTGAAGTGAACGTAAATACTTTGGAGCGCCTTGAAATCGTAATGTACAGGGGGAACGGATATAGTACTTTTCATTCTCCTCTCCTTCATCTCACTGTGGAAAAAACAAGCTGAGAAATACAAGAATACGCTGTATGATGCCTGGCTATTACAAGGTATTTTCTGCTGAACAACTTTTTGCTGATCTATTCGAGCACCATAAATACACCATCAACGCTTCTGAGAGACCCTTAAAATTCTATAAGGGAAAAATTACACACACGTTTGGCATCCAGATAGAGATAAACAGAGAGCTATATATTATATGAGCATTCGAGCAACATTTCTTCATCATCTTTTTCCCTTAGATTGAGCTAAAAAAGCGTATGGTTAGTTTAGAAAAAGTCATCAGTTAGTCATCAAAAATTTGTGAAGCTGTGCTTTTCCTTGTACTATTTGCTGGAAATTTTGATTGCAAAAGTATTCAACCCTATAGTACACAATCTCCTGTAAAATGATTATTTGTATGTCATAATTGTTTGAACAATAGACATAAAAAATATTCTGCCAATGCAACTAAAACATTGACAGTTGTAAAAGACGAACATTTTAACAATACAAACTATAGTTACCATCGGCAAAAGAAATTTCTTTAAATAATACATTCAAGCATAACTCCTCTTGTTTTCGAAAGCGTTTTTCAAAAATTTGCCCTGTGAATGTAATTTCATTTGGCATAATATCCATCTTAATTCCCACATATGCTGAAATATGGTCATACAGAGAAAATCATCAAAAAAGGTCATCTGTTGAGATGTTTTGAAAAGCAACTCGTACAATCAAAACCCTTACAAGTGTGTATTTGTTCACTTTGCGACACTGAATTACTCACTTTGGCCAAAGATACAGAAACGATTACATGATTGTGAGAATGCCTGGTTGACAGCAAGATGGGGGGATAGGGCGAAGGAGGAGCAAGAGTGCAAATTGGTTGGGAGTAAAAAGGCAAATATCTTTCCAAGAGGGAACTACAATCTGTTTTTTAATAATAAAAAAATGGCTAAAGCTCAATGGGACATCAACTCTTGCACAAGGCTTTTTGCTTCGAATGAAAAGCTTTTTGATAGATATGATGTTTAAGATAACTTAACTTCCTTCATTATGAGTCGTGACTAGACCTTGAAAGAAAAAAGTAGAAAAAATGAGCAAAACGATAAGAAAAGGTGAAAAATATAGGCTAAAAAGGTTAAAAATGTAGCAAAATCAGTCATAAAAAGTTAAGAAACAAAAAAACGTTGTTAAAACAGGCGTTTTTTGTAAAGTTTATGAATAAAACGTGCTCTCATTTGTTGAAAAAAGGCAATAAAACAAATGCATGTTTTTGTAAAATAAAAAGGAGTTAAGTCAGTTTTAAACTGGACGTATGGTGACTTTTTTCTAATCTCATCAAAAGGGTTGTTCATCTTTATAACCATATTTAAAGTTCGTTTTATTGCCTTTTCAAGTTTTTCTTTTAAAAGAGCATGGAAAATGACAAAGAAGAAGACATTGGTATTACCAATATCTTCTGATTTTACAAATTGAACCTCTATTGATGAAAATATCATGGGACTCTTGTTTGTCTATTTATTTTTATTTAGCCGTCAGTGAAGAAGAGCTTACTATCCATATCCAATTCTTGGGAACATTACACCATTCCAAAGCAAAGGAAACTGCAACAATGTCTTAAAAGTCTTCACTGGCAAGGTCAATGTCGAAGACAAAAAGAACTTAAATTTGAAATGCATTTTTAAAGTTTGAATCACTTTAAGTGAGTTAGATTTGAAAGTTTACATAAAACCTGATTGATTCATTTGTTGTGACTATTATACCATTATGGAGCATTCTAGATTGAAAAAAATTACTTAGATTGATATAATTGTACATTTAAGAGATGAATATATTGTAAAATTGGGGCAATATACGTAAGCTAACAAAGATAAACAAGAGATCAGTGAGAATACTGATTTGTAAATAGATGATATACCTTTTGCATCTGCAGTTTAACTTTTATCCAAATTAAGTTGATCCTATATGCATGCTGCCAAATACTTTTCCATTTGTTCAATCAATACGCTAAAATTCAATACAAATGATCTACCTTTTATGGCAAATTTCAAGTTTTAGTTATTGTCTTTGGCCATTTTCCCTACCATTTTCCGATGTCTAGTTATGACCAAATCTGACTTTTGCTTTTCAGAAGAAACAAAGACAATTACGTAACCTGATTGAACTTACTTGTTTCATTTCTGTAGAAATGCAAGGGTTTTGAAATTTAGTCCTCTAAAAAGGCATTTAGGTAGCAGCATATATCTTGCAAAAGAAGTACTTGACATATTTTTATCTTATTTAAGATTACCCCAATTGAGCTTGATTTTGACTTCTACACATGAATTGAAGTTCAAGAATTTAACAAATTAGCTTCTATTTGAATATTAGTTGCCATTACTACAGACCCATGAAAAATAAGTGTATCCAAGAAAACAGGAAAACATTTCAGGCATTCTACAATGTTATTGGAAAACAATGAAAGTCAACCATTTTTACCTTGTCATAAGCAATATCTTGCTACCCCCAATTCATTTACATGATTACTTGCGTCCATTTCTATGAAACTATTTACTTGGATTTCATTATCAGCATGTTGCTCTGAATAATTCCATGACCTCCTTATATTTATTAAAAAAAAACCATCAGCTAGCCTGGTCACATCCTAAATGGTGGCGAAAGTTGCTTTTTGAAGAAACCATTTCTTACTCCGGTAAACGCAAGATGTAGTAGGTTGAGAAGTACAAAACGTCCCAAGTCCTCCATTTACGAAAATTGCCACTACAAGACCGTCATCATAAAAGTCTGTCAAAAGAATGAATCCACTGCATTCCATCCTCTTGTTCCCCAACATCCCTCAATGTCAATTGTACAAGACGAGAGAGGCGCTTTTTTTCAATTCTTGTTAGTGTACCCAACCTCTCGTGATCGTCACCAGTCGCAACTTTAAGGCCCCCTGTAGAGGGCCCCGATCAAGGCGAGCTTACAAGTTGGAACTCGGCGGCAGAGAAGGGACGCAGGAGTTACTAGACAGACGAAGATTTTTCAGGAAAGAGTATGTTGATCAGGTCTTTGGTGGATCCGGAGCCAATGGGGACGTATTTGTGCGACGCACCCGGTCTATTTTCCGTCCAGGACCGTCACTGGCACGAGGCTACAGTGGATTGCGCTCCGTATGCGCTGCCCTAATTCTCCCGTTCCTTACCTTGTGCTCCTTTTAAAGAAGGAAAGCTACGCCAAGGAGTCACATCATCGTCAAAGCCATCAGGAAACGAAAGGAAAAAAAATCTAAACTCAGCTGTTAAATCTCTTGAAAGTACGCCACCAAAGTTGTGGAACAAAGGGGCGTGATCTGTTCGAGACCCATTCCAACGTGTCCGATCTGACAGGTAAGCCCCATTTCCTCTGCATCCCATCTACCATACCTTCCTCAATCCCAATGTCTTGGACATGGTTTGACGCTGATCAGCTGACTCAGGTTCTGTTAAGTCTCCTTCAAAATCTAGCCTTGGCCAGACAAGTTCCAAGGTCGTCCGTGTCACCAGGGGGTGTGCCAAGGGGTGAATCAAGCAGTGGTTTCAACTTTCAATGGAAGCCTGACGAGTGGCAAATGACCTTGCCCTCGTGAAATGCAGTTTCCGTGGAGGGCTGGCCCACTCTGGCGACCAAGAACACTAGTCCTGCCCAAGCTCTATTTTGCGCTTGCCTGGCTGCAGGTTGCGTTCGATTTAACTCTTTGAAGCAAGAAAACACGTGTAAAACGTCTCAGTATGAAGATATTGGAACAAGGATTAGAGCCTCATAAAACACCATCAAGGCGAGTGGAGGGCAAAACGTGGCTTTCGTATGAGATGATAACATCCACTATATGGCCCTGATCAGGACAGCACAATTTTCGACGCTTTAGCTCAGGGATCAGTTCCATTAGCGGTCGAGTAACGAAGGACTGTTTGTCCAGGATCGAGACAGGGATTGACTTCATCAGGGACCAGTTTCGAGGAGGAGGCTTCTTGAAGTTTCTGGGCAACTAATGCCACGGATATCCAGTTCGTTAAGTTAGTGCTCGCTTATCTGAGTGGTTTTATTCACGAGGAAAGACTCGAGGCTATATAGTGTAATCAGTTCATGTTTCCCTGGAAAGCTAAGATCCCTCCCAAATTGAGCATTTGTTGACTCAAGCCATCATCAATCAAGCCCTTAAATCCAAAAAGGTGTTGTTTCCTATAAATTAGCTTTTTGCACCAATTCCCATGTTGCGTCCACGAGTTGTTAGTCAGTTGTCGGATGCATTACATATAAATTTATGAAACCGGCGTCGATATAACGATTTGTACACCACATCTGGATGATCATTCCGTCTGCGCACGATCAAGCTCAGTGGATGACAAGCTTCACTGAGTTCTTCTCAGTTGGCAGTCTAATTTTCTCAGCCTGAAATCCTGTAAATGCCAATATCCTGTACCAACAGGGTGTACACATGTTGAGGTTGGTTACGTACATAGCAAGTGTTGCAAGTCTGCCATCAAATGGCATGTACGGTCAGCCCCTTGGTGAATGGCATCCGGCAGAACCGTTGGTTGGTTGGTTGCAATTTACGCGTGTCCCTTGAACAACAAAAAGCAATTGAAGTTGTCGGACATTCGGAGGAGCAACATCTGAATCGTTTAGTTACCGAGTGACGTGTTAGTATCTGTACTCAGCCTCATATTTTCAATGGCATTGGGGACGCACCAGACTAGATGGATTGTGGTTGATTGAAATAGATTCCGGACTTGAGTGTCGTTGAAGTGCTGAACATGAGGGTAACAAAACTTAGCTTCCACAAGGAGATTTTAAGCCCGTTTTGAATATGGGCACTGCTGCAAGGTAAGGTGTGCGTCCTTTTGTAATGAAATCAAATCTTCACGGTTATTTTTCTTTTATACTCCAATTCAAAAGTAGCAAAAGGTTTAGGTTATTGGTGGACTCACACTTTGTATGTGATGTTGCTCGTACTTTCAATCAGTAGTTAATATCAAAGCTTTGTTGTATGAATAGAGTTGAGGAACAGTACGAATTTCCTGGTTATTGTTATTTTCAAGTGTAGAAATGACTAGAGCCAGTATATCCTCGCTAGTTTGATGAGGGCACTCCATGCATGAAGGGAGAGATTTTATTCATGATTTCCCTTCCGAAACAGGTTGACTAACCTGAACTCGATCTCGAAATGATCCGAAGGTTCAACCCGTAGGGTACGGAATTATTCACATTCATGGCACTCGGTTGATTTATTTCAATGCATCTTTATCATCAGTTCAAATTGGTGAATCGAGAGTTTGCCCCACTCAAACGCACAAACCTCTCAACTTGAAAAATGCAACTCACAGAACCTCGTATTTCTAACCCTAACAACTTTGCCTCAGCTAAGCATGTTAAAAACGGCTTCCGATAGTTGCATTGCAATGAAAAACTCCAAAATTAGCCATCCAAGAGCAAAATTGCAAATGATACACATGTAAAATGGAGTAAAATCCAAAAAAATCGACATGATCAACGGCTAACCGGATTCTTGGCGTGAAAGAGTGGTTCAAGATAAGGCCATAACAGGTCCAGTTTCGATTACAAAATCTTTCTGCCTTCAATGAGCTCAAAACCCAGTGCATCCCGTTTAGTGTGAACTAACCCCCAATTTCAGGGGCATTCTAATAAATAATAAATAAGGTGTAGAATATTCTTGCATCCCCAGTAAAGAAATCATGAGTCCGGTCAAAGATCCCTCCGATTGCTGGCCCTTGATCATCTTAGAAATACCTGGAAGGTGTCTATGAATACGCCACTACGGTTAAACTTGACCAGGTACCACAAGCCTGCTACCCCCACTACTGTACAAAGTAGATAGACGCGTGTGTATGGAAAAGTCCACCATAATCTGTGACTGAGGGTCTCTGGAGGACGAAGGAAACGTTTCAGCCGAGAACCTGTTCTTGGGCACCTAGTACGTACATCTATCCACCTGAGGAATATTGTGTGCAGGCATTTAATTCAAAACGGAGAAGGTAAGCTCGTCGGAGAAGTACACATCCAATTGTCAAGGAGTTCTTTTAGGTAGGAAAACATAGATTGAGAGCTCATCATACGTTCTTCGAAGCTCTTCGACGGTATATTTGTCAGTGAAGGAGATCCTCAGTTAGAGTGTGGTACTGTGAAGGTTGAGTTGTTGCCGATTTTGACTCCTGTTCAACCATGGAGAATAGCGCCTTTGACCAAGAAGAAAGTGCCAAGTTCGCTGGACAAGCATTTTCCACTGATTTTGAAAGACAACAGAAGGATCCCAAGTCCTCACCAGCCTCGAATTTGCCACGGAAAAGCCGAAAAGATCAACCAGGGTAACGATAGAATGCCTTGTTTTATCACCACCTTCTCGCTCTTTTCCGTTGAAGTGAAATCTGACGCTCTTTAGTTCCAGTTTTGTCGTTTCGACATCTTATTTTTCGTTTGAAAGCAATTGCTAGCCCTTTTAGTTCGAGATTTCTGGTGAAGTTTTCAGGTCATGGAAAATTAGCCGTGGTGAGTACAACTAAATCATGGTCAGATTATCCATTTGAAAGAAAGTGGAGGCCTTGAGGTCTTTGGGAACGGCCTCAAAGGTCGAAAGTAGGAAAGTACACCATCCGATAAGAGATTAGCCTACTAAAGATAGAAAGAACTCTAGCCAACTTGTTTTTGTTTCGTCATTTCAAAGAAAAACTTTCTCGTAAAGGCGAATTTAGTAGAACTGTTTCACTTTGAAATCCTTCCTAGCATATTTTTTATTTCGTTAATGACTATCATCTAAACTCTGAGGCTTAGCAAAGACTTTGGAAAGTAGTACTTGATATTGTCAGACTAGCAGTACAAAAACTGAGGGTAAGAATGGTTCGTCACGTCATGTCCATTGGAGGCAAAATCCAGTTTCCACAGCCATGAAGATCAATATCGGATAACATAAGACGACTACTCGTAAACAGCTAAGTTGTGTACCTCCTTCTCAATGGCGGTCTTGGAATTGTCAAATGATCCGCTCCATCCTGTTCCAAGCGATGGGATTAGCTATGACATTGAAAACAAATCAAATGGAACATCGAGTATGAGGAAGAGAAAGAGAGAGAGAAGAAGAGGCCCATCTTGGGCATACATGACGTCAGACAACTTTACAGGGAAAGCCTTTCCCGCAATTCCCAGGCCCTTGTATACGCTTGTATACGATGGGCATCCGAACAATAACAGGACGTTGGATTATTATTTTGGCAAAAGTTTTTTTGTGTGCTTTGGAGCTACAACCATTCGTGGAGCGGAATTGTTATCGCTACTTGGAATGTAATCCCTAGCAGTTGAAAAGATGAAAAATGTGTTATGGTCGTGTAAGGCTATATTGATATCATAGTTGAAGCACTAGCAACAACGAAAAAATGGGTATCTTTGAAGGACCGTTTAATTCGTCAATTTACTGCTTGAAGTAGTACTGCAATAAAAATTGTCTTAAACAATGTATGTAACTATGCGTAGACACATGCATGATGTAAAAAGTGTATCTTTCTCATTTGAAGGATTTTGAGTTATAGGGCCTGAAATAACGTTGTTTATCCTGATCAGCGATAGACAAATGAATATTCCAAAAGTAAAAATGATATGGGTTACCATATATGCTTATCGCTAAGATAAAAATCTGGTTATTTGAAATTTCTCTTCCAGTCGACAACCCTGTCGCAAAGCGAGAGCCCAGAGAGCCCAAGTATTTTGGCTGGGTTCCACTAGCTTCATTAGCCCCAGACATGCATATTCCTGAGCAAACACACTTTAGCCTAATTCTTTCGAAAACGGCTATGCTCTCTCTCTTTTCACTCGGTCGAAGATTTCTTTTTTAACAAACCACCTCGTCTTTTTTGGTAGCAATTCAGGAGATGTGCCAAGAATTGATCCGGTGGTGCTGCGGATAGTAAAACTTGGGCTCACTCTTATTTCCAGTTTTGGTAGCAGAGCCGAGGCCTCGTCCTCCAGAATGGAAGCGGGGAAAGGGAGAGAGATAGAGGGCAAAAGGACGATGGTCCGCGGCCTTAGTCAACGTCAAGGCCTCGATTCAGTTGAAGGTCGAATCATCTGCTGTCGACACGCAAAAGGAGAGGCTATTTTGATATTGGTTTGAAAGCCGTGGTCGAAGTTGGGCTGGAAATGAGTGATCAAAAAGTTAGTGCTGAGCGTCCTCGAGGTCCGACATCCAATCGTTATAAGCCCAAACTTGGCACAATGGGCAGACAGCTCTCCGAAGCGACGTAGGTTCTGGTTCAAACCAAAGATAAATAAATGACATCTGATGTGAACGAGATTCAACGGATTTCTTGTTCCCACAGTCTTTTTCCCCAAGTCACTCCAAGACTTGTCAAATGCAGTGTCAGGTCATTAAGCAACATCTGGCCGTAGTACTTATTCCCCACCAGCGACCGTCCAAAAGCTCATGCCTCGAACATCAAAGATTAATGTTCCTTCCCGTTTCTCTTTAGTCTTCGAATTTTTGGCCATTCCACGGATCAAAGCGATTCCAACGCGACCACACTTCCAGGCGAACATAGCATCGACGAGGATCCAAACGAGGAAATGAGTTCCGCCGGCCCCAATTTGGAGAAAATGAGCGTAAGATTCCAATTGCCAATCCATTGATTGTTACGGGTTGGCACGCGTGACGAATATGTATTATTTTCTTGGTCCTTATTTGATTAGGACGCAGCCAATGGCGAGCTGAGCCGAACCGATAATCCCAACAAGAAAGTGGGATCGCGCAAGAAGTATCGTTCCCGTTCCACTTCCGCCTCCAGTCAAGATAGTTTCAGCTCGGGATCTTATTCAGGTGAATATTAAATGAGTTCTTCATGAGCTACTTGACCTCTTGATTGAGCACAATGACTGACTCACGCATCCAATTTATCTGAATATTGAAAAATGAAGATTGTGTAACTGAGACACTGGAATCTCTTTCTCCATTTGCGCAGTGCTTCATTTATTTTACTCACAATTCTAAACTAGCTAATTGTAATTTTAATTCGAGTGTTTTACTTCAATTTGGAGTCCTTTGTTTCATTATCCTGATGTTATCTTTGAGTCTTACGGTTATTCTACAAAAGCACAAAAAAAACCTTTCTCATGTGCATTCCAGGGAGTAGCTCGGACGAAGAAACGGTTTCTCCCCGAGAAAAGACTCAGAAGAATTCGAAAGGTTTTACCGACTTCTGTGTCCGTCGCATCGAACAGGCCTCTTATGGACGGCGAGAAATCGAGATTGCCGAGCAGGAGATGCCCGGTATTATGGCCTTGCGTAACAAGGCCAAGGTATGAGAGGGTTTTAACATGGGTGTTCGATATTGGACAGTTAATGAGGTGTCCTTCTTTCGATATTTTCTCAAGGACGATAAACCGTTGGTCGGAGCCAAAGTTGTCGGTTGCACACACATCAACGCTCAAACCGCCGTCTTGATCGAGACTCTCATCGCTCTCGGTGCTCAGGTACGTTAATCTAATTGGAGCGACCCTTGAGGATGACCCGGTGTTGATCTTCCGAGTAGGACACAGGGGGGTCTTCTGGGAACTCTGGGACTGAATTAGAGAAGTTGTGCCTAAATTGGCAATTAGAGTTGGAGAGAGAAGATCAGGGAATATACAACAAGATCATTTATCTTGGGAGCTCTTACAACCCATGTTGTTGTTTCTAAAGATGGTACGACGCAAAAAGGTTGAAGATGACCTCATCACTCAATTTGAGTTAGGTTCTACTACATCAAGGAATATTTGCTCAAGCGTACTTCACTTTGGGGGGGGTTCCACCAATTAAGTGGACATATCAAACTTGACGACAACCGATATTTTTCCATTCGAATGGGTTCAGACTTTTCCCTTGGGTTATTGAAAAAATGTCTCGAGAGAAAAAGCTTGTTCCATTTTTCATTCATAAAATTTCTCTTTTAGGCATCTAGCAACTTTTTGTGCCGACTCAAGTATTAATCAAAAAGTTGGTCGAGCTGTAATTGAATGACAAGTAAATTTCTCTTGTTAGTTTGCGATCGATTTTCGTCAGGTTATTTATTACCTTGAAAAATTGTTTCAAGGCTCCACCATTCTTGTTCAGAACTGTACTGGCTCGCCCACAATTGGTTTTTAGAATGACGATCCTGATTTTTTTTTTTCGTACCAGGTCCGTTGGTCTGCCTGCAACATTTACTCCACCCAAAATGAGGTGGGTGCCGCCCTGGCCGAAAAGGGCGTTCCCGTGTTCGCTTGGCGTGGAGAGAGTGAGGAGGATTTCTGGTGGTGCATTGACAAATGCATCTCCGCTGATTCCTGGCAACCCAATATGGTTCTGGACGACGGAGGCGATGCCACTCACTTGTTGGTGAAGAAGTACAGTTCCATCTTTAAGCTCATGAAGGTAGAGAGTGTTCAAGTGACTTAATCATTGCGGATGTTCCATCTAAGAATGCATTCTATACTGTGTAGGGCATCGTGGAGGAGAGCATCACCGGCGTTCATCGTCTCTATCAGATGTCCCAATCCGGGAAGTTGTTGGCCCCGGCCATGAATGTGAATGACTCGGTGATCAAGACCAAGTACGACAACTTGTACTCTTGCCGAGAGTCTATCATCGATAGCTTGAAACGCACAACCGACATCATGTTTGGTGGCAAGCAGGCAAGTAGTGACCGGAGGTTCAATGAGAAAATAGTGCTCAAACTCATTTGAGGGCTTTGTTTCCATCTAGGTCTTGGTGACTGGCTATGGGCAAGTGGGCAAGGGGTGTGCCCAGAGCATGAAGGCCATGGGTTGTGTCGTGTTCGTTACAGAGATCGATCCCATCTGCGCTCTTCAAGCCTGCATGGATGGATATCAAGTAAGTGTCAAAGCATAACTTAGGTATATGGGATGATTTGATTGGGTGCAACTGGAGGCACTGAAAAAAAAATCCGAGATCCTGATTTTGTGCTAACCCACCCACACCCTTTTTTATCTTCATACACGTATGTCAAAATTGTACAATTCGCTTCAAATTTTCATGTTCTATTCGTTTTCTTGGCCTTTGACAACATTATTTACTTAGCAATGTACTCTGTCTGGTTAAAAACAAGCTGTCTTACTTGATTTCTTTTCGAGCATGATGATGAAAAAGTTGATATGTTTTAGATGCTGACAGTATCTGATCATGATCAGTAAACTCTTGAAATCAATATATCAATTTTAAGGGCTTTCTGTTATAAAATATTTGTTGATCGCATTTATTGTGTTGCAAGAACGAACTACTGGGCATATTTTTTATAGCATGTAAATGAATCATGATTGATTCGCCATGATGAAGTTCGTTTACATTTAACGGTATTGAGAATTTGGAAACAGATAAAGCGATTCATTTTTCAAAGAAAATATAAAATAATGAAGACATTGCCAATCAACTAGCAACTACGTCTATTTTGATTTTCTTTTTGAAAAAGTGTTAAAATACTAGCTTTACATTTATCAATTCCAATTTTTAACAATCTTTTCGCTTGCAATCTTTCATGCTTGCTCGATCTCACCGTACAAACCTCACTTATTCTCAGGTTGTGAAGTTGAACGAAGTGGTGAAACAGGTGGACATTGTCATCACCGCCACCGGGAACAAGGGCGTGGTGACCCGCGAGCATATGGACAAATTGAAGAATGGTGCCATTGTCTGCAACATGGGCCACTCCAACACGGAGATCGACGTGATGTCTCTGAAGACTCAGGATCTGACTTGGGAAAAGGTTCGCACCCAAGTGGACCATATCATCTGGCCCAATGGCAAAAGACTGGTCCTCTTGGCCGAGGGTCGAAGAGTTAACCTGTCGTGTTCCTCCGTTCCCAGCTTCGTGGTCTCCATCACCACGTGCACCCAAGCATTGGCTCTTATTGGTGAGCACTCTGGGAATGAAACCAACTTGGACTCATTCTCTTTTTGCCCTTACTAATTCATGCGACTTTTTCGTCTGCTAGAGTTGTTCAACGCTCCAGCTGGTCGGTACAAGGCTGACGTGTATTTGATGCCAAAGCTGATGGACGAGTTCGTGGCCAGCCTACATTTGACCGCGTTCGATTCCCATCTGACCGAGCTTTCGGATGACCAAGCCAAGTATATGGGTCTAGCCAAGACCGGTCCTTTCAAGCCTAATTATTACCGGTATTAGATCAGCGCCAATGGATGAAGAAAACCGAATGCACAGCCCAAGTTTGATTTTACACTGATAGCATGCATTTACCTCCGGTAAACCCATTTCAAGAGTAATAATGATGATAAGAAAAGGAATGTTTTTATTGTAAGAGTCTGTCAAGTTGCCGCTTCGCACCCGTAGGTTGTGGGATTGATTAATTTCTAGATTTGACTGAAAAGTCCAATAAGCAGCGCCGGCCTTTTGTAGCAAACAAGATAAAGTAAAAATACAGAACATGGGTGGCTTTACAACGAAAACGTATTTTTGTTAGATGTCAAATGTAAAATTCAATTGAAATAAAGCACCTCCACAAAACTATCTAGGATTCCATATCTAGGATTAGACTTCCTTTCTGTCAAGCGCTCCTTCGGAAACGATAATCTCAAGACAGATAAAAACAATACCTCCAACCATGAACCACTGGAATATTGACGGGGACGCCAATGCCTAGAATTTGCGTTTTCTTTTTCTCTTTAAAAAGAAATAGAAAACAAACCTTTCATATAAATCTGTAATCTGCAAAATGAGAAAGGGGAAAAAATGTTGGACTTTCAAAAAACTACACTCAATTTGAACTTATTGCTGAAATGGAAAAATTAAAAAGACATCGCAAACAAGGACGTTACTTTTTTGTAGTTGAAACTTTTTGGATTTTGGTCATGTCTGAAAATATCACATGAAATGGTATAGAACAAAATAAAACACTTGGTCTTCCACAGAGTTCGTGCTAGCCAATCTAAGAAGCCCTGAACATAGGGCTGGGTAATGATTTTGTACAAATTCCTCATCCAAATAATCAGAATTGAATTAATTTGAAATGAGAGGCTAGGGTCAGAAGTTACAAAGAGTCACTTTAGGTCTGACGGCAAGGGGGTCCTAAATATCTCAACACGATTTGCCACCAACGTCTTTGTATTGCTACAATAAAATTTGGAGAATAATCTGAAATACAACTGGCAGAATATGGATGGGGCTTTTTAGGTAGCGAATGAACATTTCCATTTCAAAGCTATTCTACGCATGATTGCATAGTGGGCTTTGAGAGGGCCTAACTTTTGAATTGATAGTTGGAAGGAGATGCAGAACGTGGAAAAATCAGAATCGAAGCAAAGCGCTGTGTGTTGAATGTAATCGGAAATTGCCATCCTTGACCTCAGCCTCGCTCTCCATATTCCAGTGGTTCATGCGTCAACCATCCCAATATACTGAACCAGCCGAAACGGCTTTACTTCATCAGTCTTGAAGTACTTCCAAAATGGCAACAAGTCCATTATCTAGACTGCCTCCAATCCATTCTCGGCCTCCTTTGGTCGTCAAATCAAGGACAGACGGTTTTCACTTGACGCCAAAAAGGTTGAATTTCCTCTTATTTGCGTCCATTCCTATTGTCTTGATTAGTGTGGGATTATGCTATTACTTGGCAGGCTTAGCCACGCCTCCAGTGGATCCTTGGACCCCAGTGAGTTTCTATCCCTGCATTAACTAAACCAATCAGCCTTTGACCATACTGTCCAACAGATTTACAAAGCAGAGTCCATACAGAAAATGGTCCTTCAACATCACGTCTTGTCCACGTATTTCAAGACCAATACGCCAATGGCACTGGATAGCCAAGAGCTTGAAGGCAGAGTATGGTGCTCTTTCAAGACCAGAACTGGACTACCATTGAATTGCAGAGAGGAACGGACGGAACATAGGATTATTCACGAGGTCATTGGTCCTGAATCCACCGTTCTTGAGCTTGGATCACGCTTGGGCACGCTCAGTTGCGAGATCGCCAAAATCCAAAACAACTCGGGCCGACTTTTGGCCGTTGAGGCAGACAAGGTTAGCTAGATGTGCAGTGTCGTCCCTTTCTCCGGCTTGCGTTGATTATTTGCAATCGTTTGAAATAGGATTTGTGGAGCGTGTTGTATTATAATCAGTTGGCACATGAGTGTTCATTTTCCATCCTATTGGGAACCATCAGTCAGACCCCGTTCCAAGTGACAACCACTATTGAGGGAGACAGGATTATCAAACAAGTTCCCAAGGAAGCCGATTCTGAGAAAACGGTGACGGATCAAGAAACATCTCTAATTAACTCGCTCTCATTTCAAAAGGCACAAGATGCAGTAAGAATGAAGGTATGTTGTACAACTGTTCACTTTTGAGCTTTTTCGTTGAGGATTATTTCATCTCAGTTTTTTTCTTGAATCATTTTGATGCGGATAACATATGGTTTACTGAATCCCAAAAGCGCAGACGAGATTAGTTGGCGTTACATTTAGCTTCTCACTTTGGTATAGGACTTGAACTAACTTATTTTGCCATCGTATATGGCTGTCCTTGATTCGAGTAGCTTTACTGTACAAATTAACTGTAATTAAAAAAATTGAAAGGTTATCCAATAATGGTATTGGATAATCTCTATTTGATCATCGCTTTTGCCACCAAAAATTTCATAGCCAATCGCTTTTTACCAATTCGTGGTAGAAGGCAAGGGCTTACAACCATGACAATCGAAAGATTTGGTACAGATCAAAACGTAAAGACTTAAATCAAGCCTTTAACGATGCCCCTAATTGAGTTTTCTTGTAAACCATCCTTTTAGTTTGACACCGTTCTTCTCAATTGTGACGGGTGCGCGGCTCACTTTTTGGAAGAAAACTTTCAACAGTTGTCAAAAGTGAAGGTAATCATCATCGAAACCACCGACGACATCGCAAGCCGAGATTGCCAAGATCTTGATTGCGTGGAGTTGAAGACTTGGATCTTGAGACTGCAAACCGAATGGAACTACCACATCAAAGAGATCTCAGAGGAGCAGAATTATGCACTTCAAATGATTCCTTCCAAGAAGGTCTATCACTACGTTTTAATCAAAGAATAACGGACAAGCTTGCACATGATTTCTTCAAAATGGAATATCCGTTCCACTGTAATCCATGTATCTTCCCGAGTCCTTCAACGTGGCATTGTCTACCAAATCCAGGAGCTGCTTCACAGAATGTTCCACCGAGAACAATTGGTCCTTCGGGACATTTTTATGATAAGGCCTTGATATATCAGTATCCACCGTTCCTGGATGAAGAGCCAGGCAGATGATTTGGTTCTTCCCCCTTCCAAACTCCACGGCAAGATTCCTGAAATCCAGTAGATGACAATACACATCTGGAGTTTGAGTTGGTCAATAAATTCGTCAGTGATCTTTTACGTACCTGTTGGCCATATTCAGGGCCGTTTTGGACATTCGGTAGGAGTACCACCCTCCCAAGCGGTTATCCCCAATCGACCCAACCCTAGCCGAGAGGGACGCCATCACAGCCGAATGAGTTTGTTTCCCATCAGCAGACTTCGCACCAAAACTCCCAGATCCTTTTTTCAGAACGGGTGTGAAGTGTTTCGCCATCATGAGGGGAGCAAAGGTGTTCACCATGAAGGTTTCTTGAATACCGGTCAGGTCCACGTCGGCTAATCTAGTTTCTCCTCGTCCGGAGGGGTGAAGCATTCCACTTGAGTTTAACAGGAAGTCTACCTTGCCGTACTTGCCCTGCACATATTCTGACAACTTATGGATCTGGCCCTCTTGATTCACGTCCAAGGCCTGAACATCCACTCCGGAGAGCTCTTGAAGGCCGGTAGATTTCTCGGGTTGACGACAAGTAGCGATGACTTGGACATTGGGGCGCAAGGATAGCACCCTGGCGAACTCCAAGCCAAGTCCGCGACCAGCTCCTTGAATTAAGGCAATGGACATGATCTGAAACAGTGAAATGAACTTGAAGCAAAGACTTCAGGGTCATTCATTTTTGATCGGATATTTCAGATATTCCCGGCTACAGGGCACGGCAAATAAGTCTGAGCTACTTACTATAGCCAAAAGCCAATGACTTTTCAATTAGACTGCAGAGTTCTTGATGCGTCTGGTCTAGCTAAACTCCTGTTGTCGCTATGTAATGGACAAAGGGCTAGCATGTTTATGAACGAAAGAAATGTTGTTCAAAACAATCCAAATAAGTGGCATTCCTGCTCGGGTGTCAAACTAATTTAATTTTCAATCCGACTTCGTAGCTCATGCAAAAAGGTAAAAATGTGAACTCATTCAAATTTAAGATTTCATGCTTTAGCGTTTCAGTGCAACGATAATTGCCATTCAGAACCATTGTGTGGTGCTTGCTAATACTATTGAAGCCCTGGCTTTGAGGGAGAGCGCTCTTTGGTAGTGTGTCTGCCAGCGCTCAGGTTATCAAATTTGAGGTGGTTAGGCAACCATGACATGGTTGAAAACAGGTTTCGAATTCCTGTTTACCGAGTATGTTAGTGGGAAAGGACTTTGAAAGAAAACTCACCAAGACTTCAATGGAAGAACCAGTGTCGCTGCTGGAGGCTGAAAATCGAGAGCAACCTCTGTATCAAATTGACCGTAATGCTTGATGTTTCAGAGCTTCAGACAACTGGCTTTATTTGTTTTCTCAAGTACTGTTTAGGAAATATGCAATCAACTTGTTTCATGTTTGTGTACAGAAATATCTTTTTCGAAATAGAGGCTTTCCTCGAGGTTATTTTTCCACCGAGAGAAGAACGGTTCCACGAGGTCGCGGGATCATTTTAAACGCTGGCAAGGCTGCCTTGCTCAGCTATATATCGAGATGCTGGGTGGGTGGGCATTTTAGTGGGGGCGAGAAACATGGCCAATGGGCTGTGGTATAAATGATGATGACACTGCTGAGGTTCTTCGACCTGATGCCAGTGTTTGTACTGCTAGAATGCATGGGCACGCTGATCAGACTCTCTGAACAACCATAGGCGTGATAAAAGCGATCCTCGAAGATCCTCTTCGCCAACGGAGAGAGAGGCAAAAAAGAGCAAGGAAATTTTCCACTGAATGAAATATGAAACTGGTCGTCGTCCCTCGTCCCTAATCCCCCTCATTTTGGCACTTTCTCCCTCCTTTTCGTATGGCCAACGTACACGTGTGTTGACCCGGATGTGTTTAAGACTTGGACGGCAAAGCAATAAAGATAACTTGGCCCTTGGTCGAAGTCATGGACTTGTTCAGTTTGATGGTCTGAAAGTTGCCGCCTTTCAGATCGACGGGACCGCCACCTTTGGGCGCCTGGATGATTTGAATGGTCCGAATGGCCCGATTGGTTTCGTCCGACGAGAAGTCGCTTCCTTGAACTCGGATTTGACGCATGGGAGGGAGACCCGCTTGGGCTGGGCTGGTGTAAATGGCCGTGTCCTTGGGTTTGGTGTTTTGGTAGTGATTGCGAATGGTGCGCTTGAAGATGTTCTTCTCGGCGCCGTCCTCGATCCGCCAATAATTGCCGCGACCTTCGTTATTGGGCCGGGGCACTTTGGTGAAGCCCGTATTCAGGGTCAGATTGTGACGGATGGCGTTTTGCCAAGACTTGACGTCCATCCGATAAAAAGGATAGCGCTTGCTGATGTACACGTAGATCTCGGACAGAGGTAGCATGCGATCCGGCGCCTAAATGGAGGGAGAAAAATGGTTTGAATGCATCACATTGGGGTTATGAGTCGATGGCTGTCTTCAAATCCTATATAGATTGATAGTTTAACAGGTAGGCAGAAGTTTGATGACAAACGGGGTCAAAAAAGAAAAGTGGCTGGTTAGTATCGTTCGAGTTGAAATAATATAATGTAAACCTAAAATTTGTCATTTGCGTGATTATTACTTAAACAATAACCATCAAAACGGAACCAACGGAGGACGAAACAGTTCCATGTTGAAGCAGGGGAAGATTAGGTACGAAAGAACCTAAAAAAATCGGCCTTGGGGCGAACTGTCTCAGGTCATTGAAAACCCTGGCAATGTTTCCCAAAGTCGTCTTGCCCGAGAATTGATTTTCCCACTTGACCCTTTCCCCGAACTGGTGGTCTATTACCTGAATGAGCGACTCGGCAATCATTTGAGCGTAGGAGAGTCTGGGTTTCTGGAAGGAGATCTCATCATGGTTGGGCAAAAACTCGCGAATGGCAGTCTGACTCTCGTCCTCGCCGGTCACTTCTTGATGGTGGAGCGTCACAGTTTGGCCTTCATCGGCCACCACCACTTCTTCGGCCGCCTCATAGAACTGATGTCCGTTGAGGGTGTGGTTGTCGGTGAAATGACCTTGACTCATCTTGGCCAAGTCCAAGGCCACCGACATTTCGGCCTCACTCGAACTGAGTCCATTGGCGTGGCCACTCAAGTCTTCAGAAGCGTCCACCACTTCCTCGGCCCCCACCACCTCCTCCACGTCGCCAATCACCACTTCCTGGCCCATGTTGTCGGCATTCTCCACGATGAACTCGTGACAAGTCCCATGGGGCGACAAGGTCACTTCTTCTTCCACGCATTCCACCTCTAAATGGGGCGTTTCTTCGATCACCACGTCTTCCATGCGCATTTCCCTCTCATCATCCGGCAAGATGTGCTCAGGCTCGCTCTCCTGTCGGACGGCCGAGGTGGGCGTGGCGGGGGCGCTGGGGGCGGGATTGAGCTCGGTCACGGTGCCATCGCGCTGTAGAACCAAAATCTTTTGTTGTTGTTTTTGTTGTTGTTGTGGTTGGTGTTCCACAACAAAGTCGGCCATGGTGCTGGTCGGCACGGTCCAAATCCGGGGTTGAAACGGGCGGCAGGCCTGCCAGACAACGGCCCACACTTGGCACGGGCAATTCGGCGGGTTCGGACGCGGTCAATCCGGATGAAATCGGCTCCGTCCAGGGGAAGTACGGGAGTAGGGGTCACACCACGAGGCGTTGATTCTGGACCAGTGGCGCTGTCGTCGATTTAGGGGCCAAATGCTGGAGCCACCGCCCTTTCAGCCTAATTCGCGGAATGCCCGCCCTGGGGCTTGTGGCTGATGGGCTGAGAGGACGCCATGTTGTGGTTGGCGGAACTAGAGTGCCATATGAAGGGAAAGTGGGGCTGTGGGGTTGTGGGTGAGTCATTGTGGCCAAACAGGATGAGGTTGCGCATGTTCATGTCCTGAAAATATGATGCTAATCGTAAACTGGGTGAGAGATGTGTCCGAACTAGTTTTGATAAACGTTATTCTCTACCGATTAGTTGGCGGTGCTTATTTTTAAATTTGTGGCAAAATGTTAAAAGGTTTAGATAGAGACTTTAAGGTTATCAATATTGTGTTAGGTTAGGTTGGGTTTGATTAGGTCAGGTTAAGATTTAAAAAAAGGTAGCAACGCCAACTAATCGGTGGAGAATAACGTTTACCACTAGTTTTCCTTAGAGTAGAGACTCTTCACTACAAGTTGCTTGGCTGGCTGCTTTTGAATGCGTTGTGTGAGCAGAAGTTAACCTAAGATGAAAAGTTGCTGGTGTGAGGAAAACTAGCTTTGTTAATTGTTTTGAATTCTCCCTTAATTCCATTCCAAGTAGCAGTAGGGAAGTTCGCAAAAATAAAAGTGTTTCATTTTGTTACATTTAGTCATGTGATTATCCATTCAGGTTTTGAATCATTCATATTTAGTCCAATGTTCAATTTTGATATGTTTGGTCTTCTAAATGTCCAGTCTGTTTTGGCATTATTCATTTTCAATGCTATTTTCATTTGGCAGTACATTCAATGAATATTTTCTTCATAAAATTTGATTTATTTTGATTGAAATATTGAAGAAAAAAAATGCGCATGACGCTGTAATTTGTTTCTTCATTTCATTTTGTTTTTCAATATAAGTGCACCCATCATAGTGTTTTAAAAATTTGTTGGCTATAAGATTAAATAAAGTCAACACTAAATTTAGAGCATAAGCATTAAATAGAAGGGGAAAAAAACCGCATCATTTGGTGACAAAAGTTGAACAAATAAAAGGTAGAACTCCATAACGGAGATTTTTTTCGTATCATGGTTGGTANGTAGGGAAGTTCGCAAAAATAAAAGTGTTTCATTTTGTTACATTTAGTCATGTGATTATCCATTCAGGTTTTGAATCATTCATATTTAGTCCAATAACGGAGATTTTTTTCGTATCATGGTTGGTAGTGTGAGGTTTGAAATGTGAGAAAGCCTTTTCCCTTTATTTACATAATTCCTGATCAAAATCAACCTCATTTTTAAATCATTCACAAAGTTTTCTTGACATTGGAAAGGGGGTTGTGGTATATCGGATTGCACGGGACCAAAGCCTTTGAAAAATAATTCTAATTCTAAGAATTAGATAAGAATGAGGGAATGATGTAATTCTTTTGGCCGTGCTCTTATAAACAAAGAGCTCTAAAGTACGAACGTCGTAGCCCAGGAAGAATGCTACTAAAAGAGAATGAAACAGAAAAAGCGCCAAAGTCTATTTCAGGGTGCTCTTAACAACCAGTTTGATCAACATTTCAATCACAAAATAATCTTTGATATTTTAGGAAGGGTCTAAGGTAGGTCTTCAATAACAAATTGCAACAGTGTCTTATCATTGCCCTATTAACAAGGAATGAGTGAGAGAACTCATGGGCTTGAACCCTAGACATGTACAAGATTTAGTGCTGGGGCGAGTCCGGACTCAAGTCCGAGTGCACTCGAGCCTTTTACTAGACTTTGGTGGAATTGGCCGGACTCAAGTCTTTTACAAAGAACTCAAGTCTGGCCTCGTCAAATATTTTATTCATTTTTTCCTAGAATTTCGCAAGACGAGTCTTTTGCCAGACCTGATTCTACAGTAGAATGCTCGAGTCCGGCAAAAAGTCTAAATATCAAAACACACGTATGAGTCCGACTTTTGCCGGACTCGTCCCAGCACTACAAGATATATTTTCGCCATGCAAGGTCTTGTTTGAAAGAGAAAAACCAAGGGTGGTGCAATCATAGACGCCTTACGCTGCACAAAGTATATTTTTTACGTTCAGCACTTTAGAGGGCGCTTTGTCAGTCAGCCTCTACCAAATAAAGGACTGATTTGGCCGATTCCTTTTTATTGAATTATAATACATTTGTGTTGGTTTTCGGATAGTTCTATAAAAATCTTATGTTTAATTAGTGACCTGGGTCACATAATTACCTTAAAAGAAATTGTGTTGAAGGCAAGGCACTAACAGTTTATTTAGGAATCTACCATGCCTCTTCCCGTTCTCTTTGGGCCGTGTGAGGTTGCAAATAAGGACTCTTATTGAAAGAAAGGAAAGAGGAGATTTGATGTTTGTACAGATTTTAACTATAGCTTATGCGGAAACAACTGAACTATATATGATTGAAAGCAGCGCCTCTACAATCAGTTTCCACACACTAACCGCCGTTCAGTGGCCGCTCATCCGTATTAAAACCTGGTGGGCTGACTTACTTGTTGTGCATGCTTGTAGCGGATGCCTTGTGGTGAATACCACGTGTGGAAGATATTGCGTCGAAAAAAAAAGTCCACTTTCCAGTTTAGGGAAATAAAGCGAAAAACGTCAATTCAAAAGACCAATGAGTGTACAATACTTATAACATTTTCATTGAGAAATTGGCCTATTCTTAAAATTTTCTAACATGAATCAGTGTGCAATACATTCCTGTTTTGGAGCTCGCTGAGAACAGACGCATTTAGTTTGCTCTCGTTCTTATCTCCCAGGAATTTCGAACCAAGGTGTGACTTCCTCTGTTGCTCCTTGGTTGCTGTGCACGTGTAGTGTTCGTAGGTGTTTGTGTGTGGTGAATGAATGGGAATTGCCATTCATTCACTCAATTAGGTTTGGTTTTTCACGGCTCTTTGGTAAGACGTAATTACTTTAAAACCTAATAAGTTTATTGCTCATTTATGTTTATGTCTAGCTTTAGCAGTTTCTTTCTGATTTTTAGTGTAGTTTTTCTAGTTCCAAATCGTTATGTGTAGTTCTTCAGTTTGATTGTATGTGTCTTTAGAGTTAGAATTTATTGTTCATTACTGTATTGATTTATTTTGTGTTCGACCAGTTAGTTGAGTTTATTTCTGTGTTTTCTTGTTGATGTCCTAGTTTACATATGTTTCTTGATTCCTTGCTTTTCTCTGTCACTTACTTCTTGTTTACTATCTCCATCTTTGATTTGTATGTTAGTTTGATGTGAAGTATTTCATTCCTATTTTGCTCTGTTGTCCTGTATCTCAGGACAAGATTGCACAGCTTTTTTAGTTCTTTCTTCTCTTTTTCTTGGCCTGTTGATTTTGTTACTAATAGATAGTTCCTCCTGCATTCATGATGGAACGATTTTAGGAAAAGTCAGCAAAGAGGCTAGACAATGTTTGGACCTGGTCTTAGCTGGAAAGGATCCTTCCATAGTCAATAAGCCGTTTATTTATAGAGGCTTTAGTTGCTTGGGTCAATGAAACCAGGTGCTGCTTGAAGAACAGGCTCACCAAGTAGTTGAGAAGTCGACTAATTTGACCAACGTAGAAGTTGAAGTAGTATCTCCTCTTGAAAAAGCGCAGGAAAAGACAGTTGTAGAGAAAATAGTCTGTCCTGTTTATCGAAAGCAGCCTTGTCCTGAAGAAGGAAAAGGCTGTCAGTTTGACCACCCTAAATGGTGTCAAAAACTACTCAAGTTGGCCTTGAGAAGTACAATAGTAAGAAGGGATGTTCAAAGGTAATTGTCCTTTTTTTCACCCGTACATGTGCCGTCAGTCCATGAGACTTAAGACATGCTTTAATGTACGGTGTACCTCCGTCCATGTTGAAGGGACGCAAAGAAAGCCGAGAAATAGGATAGCTCAGTTTCGTAGTTTTAGAGCTGACCCTATTCCTAAACCTAATCCCACCCACCCCCTTCCTTAACCCATTTAGCTTCCTCCCTCACTCTCCTCCTACCCCCCACCCTCTCTCCCAATTCCCTCCTCTTCCTTCAAATACCCAATCCACCCCTATTCCTATAAAAACTCTCCTCCCTAATATTCCTGCCCCACCCCTATTCCCAAAATACGTTCCTATTCAAATGTAGCTGCCCAACCCATTCCTCAAACCCAACCATCCCCATTAGCTCATGCATTGCCTCCAGTAGAACGTAGCTTTGTTGATAAGAGGGATTTTTTACGGTTGGAGAGGATGGTCCAAGATCTTGTGAACTTGGTCCGTCAAAAGAGAGGCCCGTAAAGGGGCTATATTTGAACGTGCATTGTCTGATTTCTAAAAGAGACAGCACAAAAGTTAAGATCTTAGAAGAACTAGTTCGTTGTGATAGGATACGCCCTGATAATCCCATATTCCCACATGGGGGCGTATGCCTATATGTTAGGAATGATTTGCACATTAGTCATGTACAAATGTCGAATGGAGAAGTAGAGGTCTTAGTTTGTCATCTTCGACGTCTTGATTGCCTATTGTTACAATGTATAGACCCCCTTCTTGTTCAGCAAGCTCTTTTTCGTCAGCTCTCCAATTCACTGGAAATGAGTTGGACCTGGCAGTTTGCTCGAAGGTTTTCTTTGTAGGGACTTTAATTTTCCGGCTAGCGTTGTAGAGTGGGAGGTTAGTCCTGATGGGTATATTCCCATTTCGAAATCGACATCTCAGTCGTTCGAAAAAGCTGGAAGAATTTGCGATCTTGCGCAATTTCTCCCAGCACGTTGGTGTAGCCACTAGAGAGAATAGCGTTCTCGACTTGGTCTTTTCCAATGACCCTGATCTGATCCAGTATGTCCAGTTGACATCTACTAATCTGTCAGATCATCATGTTCTTGAGATAGGGTCGACCATTACTCAAAAGCCGGCGTGCTCTAGAGTAAAACCGGCCTAAAAGGTCGGTTTGGCTAAGTTCAAGTTCAAAGATGAACATTGGCCGTTGATTATAGAAAAATTAGAAGAACTTGACCTGATTTCAATTCTGAAACAGGAATCGTCCATAGATGCAGCCATTGATAAGTTAGTTTCAGTTTTTAAGGAAGTTTGCTCCAGTTTAGCAATCTCTGAATGTGTTCCGAAAGGTGGTACACGGACAAAAAATTCCAAAATATAGGAAGACTTTGTTCAAAAAGAGTTGCAAACTAGCAAAAAGGCTGAAGAGCACTTCGAATCCAGTAATTGTGGCTAGTCTCCAAAAAAGTTGGACGTAGTTCAGGGTAAGATTAAGGCCTCCATCGAAAATGACCAGTTACAAACTGAGAGTAAGGTGGTTCAGGATGTCAGGTCGAATCCGAAGGCATTTTTCTCTTATGCGAACTCTAAGAGAAAAATGAAACACCTTGTTGGCCTTTTGAGGTCGACGGGGAAGCCATGACAATGTAGGGACTATGGCCAACATACTTGGAGATCAGTTCTCTAGTGTGTTTTCAACTCCACTGAGTTTAGGAGCAACAGCCCATTGCTCTAATTAATGAGTTGTGGGACTGGCAAGGCTTGTCAAGTTGAGCATTTAGATGATCTTGTAGTCACAGATCAGGATGCTTTAGAGGCCATCAGAGACTTGAGACTCTCGAGCTCCCCTGGCCCTGATGGAGTGACATCTCAGTTTCTGATGAGATGCTCACAGTTCTTGCTCCTGTTTTCTCGTACTTGATGCGTTGCATCTTGGACCAGGGCAAGTTCCCCTCTTCTCTGACGGTAGCTCATGTTGTTCCAATTTTCAAAGGGGAGATAAGTCACTCCCCAGTAACTACAGGCCAATTTCTCTCACTTTGAATATTGCGAAGGTGTTTGAGAAGATCATGAAGTTCAAACTTGTTGAATTTCTTGATATACATGAAGTCCTTCCTCCTAGCCAGCATGGGTTCCGAGCACATTTTAGCACGGTTACCCAACTGATTGAACATATAGAGCAGGTTATTGAGGGACTGGAGAGCCATAAATCAGTCGATGTAGTTTATCTCGACTTTGCCAAGGCCTTTGACAAGGTAGATCATGGCCTTTTAGTTAACAGGCTCCATGAGATTGGAATCCAAGGCAGGGTTCTCAATTGGCTAAGAAGTTTCATTTGTGGTAGGAAACAATTAGTTAAGGTTGAGGGATCGCTTAGTGACATACATGATGTCAAGTCTGGTGTCCCTCAGGGCTCCATTTTGGGTCCTCTCCTTTTCATTATCTTCATTGCTCCGCTTCAGAAGCCTGGTAGTAGTAATGTCAGGATCTCTTCCTATGCTGATGATACAAAATTGGTAGTTGGTAGGAATGGTCAGGATTCCGTTGTTCTTGCAAAGGTCCTAGACCAAATTTATTCCTGGGTTGCTGCGAGTAACATGGCCTTGAATGGAATGAAATTCCGCTCAATGACCTTTGGGTCGACGCCATTAGACACTCCACTATTAGATGATGACGGTAAGGACATTGAGCAGGTCTCATCCATGAAGGATTTAGGTGTAGTCCTCCAAGATAGAGAAAGTTCGATGAGCATATCCAGTTGAAAGTTGGTAAGGCTTTTCAAACATGTGGTTGGATATATCGCACGTTTAAGTCCAGAGATAGTTTCACGATGCTAACTCTGTACAAGTCGATTGTTCAGCCGCATCTTGAATATGCCTCTCCCATTTGGGCTCCAATTAGTTCAGCAGGTTTGCAAAATCTCGAGCAGGTCCAAAGATGTTTTACTAGGAACAATGAAGATATGAGAGAGCTCTCGTATTGGGAGAGGCTAGAAAGGTTGGGGATTGTACGTACTCAGAGTAGGTACGAAAGGTATCTGATATTGTATTTTTCAAAAGCATCCATGAGCTTTGTCCCAACCCAGGGTTTAGGGTCAATTCTAGTGACCGTAGAGCTTAATGTGCGTTTTGAGAGCACCTTCAAGTCTTCGAGAATCCAGGCTAGTTCGAACAATGAAGTCCACATCTCTTCTTTCTCGGGCTCCTTCATTGTTTAATTTGCTTCCCTCTGATATTCGTAGGGAATACGTAGGCCTTGTTGATCCGGTAGCATCTTTCAAGTCCGACTTGGACAAATTTTTAGATAGCATTCCAGATCAACCCTACATTCAAGGATTAGCTCGGTCTGCCAACTCAAATTCATTGGTAGACCAAATATCATATAAAATTGAAAGGTAATAAATAGACGAATTATAATCTTTCATTTTAATAGTACTGGGGATTACATTCCCTGTAGCGGTTAGAAAAGCCCGTGGAAAACAACCAAACACAAAAAAAAAAAAAATTACCACGCTCAAGTTTATTCCAGTTTTTTTTAAGATCAGAGCAATGCAACAATTCCGTTCTAGTAATAGCCCCCGCTCCATGTAGCTCCTAAATGAGGTACCAGATCTGTAACCACCTCTTCCACAACCAGAGTGACCACCACTTAAGTAAGCCTCATTGTAGCCGCCGCCCCCGCCACCTCCATCAACCCTAGAATAACTAGACCAGCCACCTTCACCGCCAGGACTGTCGCCGCCCCACCAGAATAGCCAGATCCACCAGAGTAGCCACCACTTCTTCAACCATAAAAGCCTCCTCCTCCACCACCTTCAGAATAGCCTTGATTAAAGCCGTTGGAGTAAGAATTGCAGCCACTTTGGCCGTTACACATCTTCCATATTTGATCAGCTGATATTTTGGTCCCTCGAGAAGAGAATAAAATCTAACATAACCCAAGGACACTAAAGCAAGGAAACGGCACTTTTTGTGATCACCAAACCTTTCCTGCCAAGTAAGGCCTAAATTTCTGCTGCTGAAAGTTTTGAATGTCAATTATTGGCATAATTATTGGACAAAATATCAGATAAATATCATTTTCGTAACCATTGATGGTATGTGCTTAATACCAGGCATATAAATGTACTTAAAATGACTTCAAACTTGCCTTAGAGTACAATAACTGAAAAGTGCTAATTCGGTTTCCTTGATAATGCACAAATTTGCTCTAATCACAATCAGTCAATACTCTTTTGCTAAAATGTTATTTGTAGAAAATTGTTTTAGAAACATCATGACCAAATTTCAAGTAATTTTGTGAACTTGTTATGAAACTATGGCTCTCGCTCTTGGAATGGCCCTCAACTCAAAAGTAGAAGTACTGTAGCTCTGAGTTGCATATCGTTCTTTACATTCATTTGGATGTTTCATAATCATGGAATAATATATATGTTGAGATATGCCACCTATTTCATTTGACTATTTTAGATGCTTTTGCAAAATGAACAATTTATTGGAGTCCTAAGTTCAAATTGCAATCTAGTGTACCGTACTTTGGTATTACTCTGTGCCCCTTAAATAATGCCTGCCTTTTTTGCAAACTTCCTAGTAAATAGAAATTTAAACTCTACGAAAAGATAACTCATTCATTTTTCACCATTGCCTGACGTTTTTTTGCCAAATGTGCGGATTAAGACAAAATTATTAATTGCCCATCCCAGCTATTCTAATATGTTAATATTTATGTACATTTACTTTTATTTATACATTGGAGGTTGCGTTGTTTGCCTTTCGTCCATGACGTAGCGTATTGTAACTTTTGAAGATTTTTTTGGTTGAAATAAAAAATGTTGACACTTTGAATCCACAGAAACCGTTTATCTATTTGGTTGATTTTAAGATAAACAAGTGCCAAATTGTAAGACCCATTCATCTGACCCCCACAAGTAAAGGCCTAAATTAGAGGGCTTGTTGGAGGAAATTCACTCCGACCAAGCCACTTGAGACACTTTGAACGCATTTTGGTGGTTGGGCAGCAGGGTGTTGGACTGATCGACGTCTCTTGCGTTACTCAGTTTCAACCACACCAGACAAACGAGCCATCAACTTACTGGCTCCCTGAATTCGGAACTTGATTTTGAGAATCACGTAACTAAACGTGCTCAAAGCCGATCCCCATCGCACATACCAGGCAACCGTGAGGCATAAATTTCTAGATGCTGGATGTCGGACGACCGACCACTCGGTTGGCTAAACAGTACAATAAACCGGTTTGTAATCAATTCCCAGGAGACCATCCATTGTACTGTTTTACCAGCGTGGTCGGTCGTCCGACATCCAGTGTCTAGAAATCTATGCGTGAGGGAGGCAAAAAAATCTCAGAAATCTTGTGAGTGTCGCTTCTCTGACTAGCCCTTTAACTTAAGCAGTATATTAATGGTTCAATGCAATAGTTTTAGTTGGGCTGGGTTGGAAAGGGCTCACCCAACTCAACTCCATGATTAATACACGCATCCCACAATCATGCTTGCTTCCTAGATACCATTTAAATCCAAAATCGTATTATCTAACCCATATGGACATCAATCAATCATTCAATAATTTGAGACAAACTGCCAAATCGGCCCCAAACAGGTCCATGAGAAATGATGAAAGACTTGTGCAGTGAACAAGCGCCCCAATTCGTGTCTGCTCGAACGCCTCCATGAATAACGGTAGACATAAACCACTGAAATTTATGGACGTACCTCGACCAATTTTAGTCATAACAAAAGGCCAATTCAGCCACAATTACCTTTAGGCTGTCTGTAGAAACTTTGGTCCGATTTGTTAGCCAGGGCTGCCAGTTATATGTTGAGAATTGCGTTCTCTTGAGTTTCAAGAAAGCTATGGCCAGAGTGAACCTGCAACATGGCAGGACTATTGGTGCAAACCTGATGACTAGTCTTATTCATCGAGATACGTCCATAATTTTCAGTGTGGTATTTGCTCTAGAGTATGTACAGCAGCTTGACAGCCGTCATCTCAAAGTTCTCTTTTTAACGACCATAGCGGCAGCTCGGTTGCAAGGGCCTCGAAAACAGTTGTAGATTAGAGCTTAATTCTTCTTTGAAGAAAAAAAAAAAGATTCCGTGCAGCAAGATTGGAACTCACTACTGACAAAAATACAGTCGGTAGTGACAACCGAATGACAAGTCGGGAGGTATGCTGCGTCAGCTGACACCAAGCTCCTGAAGATCGAAGGAATCAGTGTTGACATTATGGCATCAAGGTGACCAGTTTTCAATGTCATTGTAACCATGAACCAAACAGGCAGTGCTGCCATAATGCCAAAATATATATCAATTTTACAGCTGTTTGGGTAGAAAATTTTATGGAATTTGTCGCAGTAGGAAATCTTTGAAATCGGAAATTGATCCTTTGAGTCTTCGCCACACGTTTGCGGAATGGAGGGAAAGGCAGCCTGGCCCAAGAAGTCTTCCATATCTGCCACATTGATTGACGGCGGTATGAATGATGGTGTCCAAGACAACCATGCAGATGCTAAATCCTCCTGAAGCAGTGCAACAAAAGCCGAAAAAGCGGATCAAACATAAGGTTTGATCAAACGTCAAATGAATAGTTTTTTTTTTTTGGTGCGGACTTCCTTACCGCTACCGGGATTGGAATCCCAGCAGTTCAAGACAAGAAGATTATTTATTATACTTGACTTTTATTTATATATATTATTTGATCGACCAATAAATTGGAGTTGGCTGATCTGGCTAATCCTTGAAAATAAAGGTTGATCCGGAATTTTAGTCAAAAACTTGTCCAAGTCTGACTTAAATCTTGCTACTGTATCAACCCCTACATAAACCCTACGAATATTTGAGGGCAGCAAATTGAACAATGAAGGAGCCCGAGAAAGAAGAGTTGGAACATCAATCTAAACTTTTTGATTAAAAAAAGTCCAATCCTATAGTCACTCGGATCAATGTGATCTTTACACAATCATACATACTTCTCCTTCCTGTCATTGGATATTTAAGCCATTACAAGAAGTCCCTCATTTCCCTCCCTTAATGATTTCATTTTAGATTCGGCTGTTCATTGCTCTGGTTGTCGCCAAGAGCTGAGGAGCCACCTCCAATTATTTGCCAACCGCGACTCTGTAGCGTGTCAGTGCTTCTTTTGTCGCCAGCCAGTCAACCACAATCATGTGCGGGTGGATCAAGATTTTGCGACTCTAATGGAAGCCAAGGCGTGGATTGTCCAGGACCAACTTGACCATGTATTTACAGTTCCCAGCTTTTTCCCCCAATGGCAAACTCCCACTGTAGTTTTCCGCCAGTCACTCTCCCGCACATGGAACTCCCCCAACATGAAACTCCCCAAGGAGTGAACTCCTCCACAGTGAACCCCCCCAACATGAAACTCCCAAAGGAGTGAACTCCTCCACAGTGAACTCCCCTAACAGCAAACTCCCCACGGAGTGAACTCCTCCACATGGAACACCCCCGACATGAAAACTCCCCAAGGAGTGAACTCCTCCACAGTGCACTCCCCACAGTGAACTCCCCAAAGTGCACTCCCCCACAGTGCACTCCCCACAGTGAACTCCCCCACAGTGAACTCCCCCTCAGTGAACTCCCCTCAGTAAACTCCCCACAGTGAACTCCCACCACAGTGAACTCCCCCAGAGTGAACTCCCCCACAGTGAACTCCCCCAACGGCAAACTCCCCCACAGTGTGTCCCACATGGAACTCCCCCACAGTGAACTCCCCCAAAGTGAACTCCCCCAAAGTGAACTCCCCCAAAGAAAACTCCCTCAAAGGCAAACCCCTTTTTCAGAGTCTCTACTCGAGGCTCTCCACTTACCTCATGACCCGGTTTTGGGTGGACGTAATTGGCTTTAAGATTAAAAAAATATTGAAATCAGCTCAGGGATTTGTTAAGTAGTCTGCACAAATGCTTATAAAGTTCTAGTACGCTAACGGCCATAAAACCTAGATGATGCATTTGAGAACAAGCACCAAACATAGCAAAAATGATATAATGTCCTTTCCAATCAAATCATGCAACATTTATTGAGCAGCAACTTCAACTGATGTGATATCAACTCATGTGACTTCAAAGGACTTATTGTTCACTGGATTTTTTTTGCAAAATGTGTTTTACTGCAATTTGCAAGACCTAAAGAAATCATTAGTAACTTATCCCAACAATCTTTCTAGTTCATCAAATGTTCTGTTAAAAAGTGATCAAATCAATGCCCAATAAATAACATGCTCTATCTAATGTAACTTATGAATACTCGGGAGGGTATTTTCAATTTAGCTCCAAAAGCTTTCATTTGAAAGTGACAAGCGATCTTTCAACGTGGGGCATAACCTAATTTGTTTCTGTTTGTCGAGATCGTACAACGCAGTGATATCACTCACAGCCACCTGACCTGTACTTCTTGAAATTGTGTTTGTTAGTCAGTAGTTTTGGGTTAATTTCAATAGATGAGGCACGTCACTCATTATGATTATCTGTTTTCCTCCATGCTTGAAGAAAGGTTGATTTTCTGAGACCTTTAATTCCGCCGTGAGGGGTGTGAAGTTTGGTCCTTGGTCGCTCACGACAACCTCCAGTGAAGGTTCACACCATTGAGAATATCTATGGCTTGATACACGAAGGTTCGAAGAGTTTTGGACGGCATAGATGTCGTCACGCAGAAGTATGCAAAGTCCTGTCACCAGTACTTCCTTGGGCCAGTTACCACGAAAACCATTGCTCTTCCAGATAACTCAAGTGGTCCTCGACAGTTTGCTCGTAGCCCAGGTAGTCTGTCCTGCTTGGAATTATACTGCACATTTTTTTTAAGGATAAATAATGAAAGAGAAGACAACAGACCTTGTCCTGGTCATCACATTGCTTTCGTTCTAAGAGCCAAGAGCTCTACAAGATTGGGACAAAAACCCTCCCAAAATTGTAGATCTGAACTCCATTTACTAATGGTTGATTGAAACAGCGGGTAATTATAAGCGAGGCTGAAGAAACCTGTAGAATGTTGGCGATTTGTAGTAAACGGATATAGCAAAAGCTTAAAACTGATCTGAATATTATTTCTTCTTGTATATCTTGTGCCAAATTTGGATCTGAAAAAGGTCGAGCTCATCTTCACCAAGGTAACCTTTAAAAGAATCAATGAGAAAAAGAGGATTCATTAACCTTTTCTTATTCATTCTGTCACTCTATAGTAACAGTCTAATTGCCTAATTTTCAGCCTTGAGCGATAACGTAATTTTGTCCAGATTTCTCTCAATTCTCATTTTGTTCCAACATTCAGATCTTCTTTCTCTTCTTCTTTGATTTGAGCAACTTAACACATAAGCATGATTACCTTCAAATTTGTGACTCTTCGGGATTTAAGAAATTTGGAGCGGCTCTATGTTAATGTTGGGATAGATCGGACAAAATCCGGTATTGAAAACGTGTGTCAGTTCTTAGAGCGGTCTGATTTTCGTGGATTCTCATTCGATGGACTCAATTTGGGATAGTTTGTTATTCTGGATACCATTGCCTCCAAACAATTTGGAACTGAAGACAATAACACCGTCATCGTTTACTTATCCCAGGATATGATCAATGATTTCAGCCACCATCCCACTTCAATTTTCACTGATGGGCTCATGGTACCAACAAGTCCAAGTTCGCTTTTATTTCGGTGCTGGTGTCAGGTCAGAAGAAATTAATTTTTTTTTCGTCTCACTCTATATCATAACCAACTCATTTATTTAGACTCTCGTGGCGAAGGCACCCCTGTCATGCAAGTCATTGGTGATGCAGAGTCCTGTTCCGTTCTCACACCTGCGTTCAGAATTTTGAAGGCGCTCGCTCCAGAGCGAGCGTCAGTAAAACTATTGGTTTCGGATCTAAGTCATTCATTTATGAAAGCGTGCAATAGGGACCTTTAAGCTGATGTCAAACTCAACCTTCTGAGAAAAATGGTCACGAAACCTCCATTTTGATTCGTTCTTGGCGGGTCACTTGTCACATCTCATTTCCTAATACAATAGCTTAATCAAATCGACGGAGATTCTTGCGACAGTCGTCTTCCATCTTGACTGGAATCTTAGGTTAATACTTATTGTCAACCATTATTAATCAGACTCGAATCTTGTAGTTTATGTAAATAATTGAGCAAGCTGAACCGTTATGTCATATGTTGCAAAAGGTTTCGCGGGTGAAGTCGAGTATCTTGAAATGCTGAATTTGTTTCTTACACCTTTCACATGAATAACAAGATGAGCACTTGCAGGCAGAAATCGATTCCAGAAAATTTGAATTAAAGTGGGAGAACGATAAATACCCGACTAGAATGAGATATCACACTAATTATGACTAGAATTGTTTATTGTGTGAAAATACTCAAACATCGAATTGATGATAACAGAAGGGGTTTAATAATGGACTAATAATTTAGAACCATCCTAGAAAAAAGTTTTTTAAACGCACTCAATGTTCAAGAATGTTTCAAGCATAAGTGTTCCATATACAAGCGAACGCATAAAAAGAATGGTAACGTGCACGAGATTTGACATTTCATTCCAAAAGGACCAATTTTTATATTTGCGCGTCTTCATCAAATCTGATCCTTCACGAGCTAAGAAAAGTGAATGCAAAGATTGGTGATCCCAAAGAAGTGATATTGTTAACAGTCTTAAGCACACCTTCAACATAAGAGGGAAGTCCAAGAAAGTACGTCTCACTTTTAATGTTTGAAGAAAGTGAAGATATTCTGCCCGGATAAGAATTGTGCACTTAGGGATTCTTCTTTGCACTTTGTCTATACGGCCAATATCCCTGTTAGGAGGGTTCCATACTTCGAGCTTAGTCTACATTAAAAAGTGAAGAGGAGAATCAAATCACAGCCAGTACATAAACAGTTGGGTAGAGACAAGCGATGAAAATCTTGATTAGTACAGAGATTGGGTGGGTCAGATTGAACAGATCCTGTTTCAGCTCCCGCCATTGATGACATTTGGACCGGAGCCGGAAAAACGTGCGTGACCGCCAATATTCCGAAGGGATGTCAGGCCAAGGACAGTAGAGGTGTTAGTACGTCCTTGACCGAGAAGGACAACTTGTGTCCGGACATCACCTCGGAAGGTCAGGTTCCCAACACTGGGACACTAATCTGGTCAGCCCGATGTTTGGCTGTAAAAATACTTCCATGCATTTTTGGCATATTGGGAACGCACAGAAATCGTTTGAGGAATTTGGTGAAGGTGGCATCGGCGGATTTGGAGGGCGGATTGAGCGGAAGGCAGTAGAGGAAAATTGGGTTGATGTAGGTCCGGAAGAGTTGAAGAACTATTAGAGAGGGAAGATTCTTGATTGGAAGTCGATTGGAAATGTTTTCGATCCTAGCCCTAGCCTTGACTATTGATGATATTTGAAATGGTTGGTGAGAAAAGTGAGTGGGTTTGAAGGTGCTTTGAGGAGAGATCACACCAAAAGAGCGATGGAACTGGTGACCGAATTGAGTTGGGCTTTGCTTTTTGAAATAGTGGGAGCTAGAAACTTTCAGACCAGTTAATTTAGCCTGACAACTTTAAACCTGAAATGAAGAGATTTAGCTGATGAGCAAGCAAATAATATCTTTTGAATGAAATGTTTCCCTAGGTTCAATGTTTCGATTCAAAACAAAAACATTCATGATTCAGGCCTTGACAGTGCTAAAAA
>NC_081445.1:9553251-9554597 GCF_007210705.1 Tigriopus californicus | reverse complement strand
ACAATGAATAAGTAAAAATAAGTTCAAACTTTGTCTCAGTAATGATTTATGGATGGCATCCCTGGTAATCAATAACACAAAGAAGAAAATGGCACCGATTATGCCTTACTACGGACAATTCAAGTTTCACTTACTGTGTACAGTTTCAAAGTGGGGTAGATGATGATGATTTACTCCACGAAGTGTTGTGATCTGTTTGATATGCCTACAGTTATGAACAGAAGGATGTACTTTACGAGAGAGGAAGACTAAGGCAATATCATCAATTTTTACCATAAGCGACAAATTTTGCCCACCACATGCAAATTGTTCATGATTTGCTTCAAAAATGTGTACCCACAAGTCAATACAATCAAGAAGAAGGCCATGGCTTTCCATAAAGGCCGTCCGCCTCCCACCTCCTTCCATATGAACAATAGTCCAGTTGAGATCTTCAAGCATTTTAACTATGTCGGTTTCACCTTCTCCACCCAACTCTCATTCACCAATCACCTCAAATCCACAATAACTAAGGCCAGGACCAGGATTGGATACGCAACAAACTTTCAACCAAGAAGCTTCCCCTCCCAAAAGTCCTTCAACTCTTCCGGATCTACATTACCCCAATTTTCCTCTACGGCCTTCACCTGTGGCTCCCAAACTTCGCCCAATCCGCCCTCAAATCCGCCGATGCCACCTTCACCAAGCTCCTCAAGAGATAACTGTGCGTACCCCAATTTGCTGACAATGCATTGACGCATTTTCTATGCGAAACTGAGCCCCTCACCAATGGCTGGCCAGTTGAATGTCCACCAGTATTGGGAACCCGACATCGCTTCGGAGTATTGGCGGTCACCCACCTTTGTCCGGCTCTCAGCCCAATACCATCAATAGCGGATCTGTTCAATCTGACCCACCCACTCTACCGTGTACTGCAAGAACGAATATTATCCCCCCGTACCTCTACCAAACTGTTAATGTACAGTCTGTGAAACCCACCCCTTCACTTTTTTCATGTACACTGAGCCAACTGTAGTCATCTTTGCTGTGATATCACTTTTTTTATCACTTTTGACCACTGCATTCTTTTATTCTTGCATCGATTTTGGTATATGATATTTATGCATCCAGTTTGACACATTTTACTATCTGACATGACCAAGAGTCGCAATAAATGTTATTATTATTAATGATAATTGTTCGCCATTACAGTGGCCAACGCTATAACTAGTATGTATCGGTGTTAATCACCAATTAACTTTGTTTTTCTTCAACTGAACGCAATAATACAAACAATTTATTGCCAATTCCAATGGAATACCAAATGAAGAAACAAGACTTTTACTTAGAATTACTGTACGCCTCCA
>NC_081445.1:9549532-9552319 GCF_007210705.1 Tigriopus californicus | reverse complement strand
ATGCCAATCGCAACTCCTAATGGATAAGATGGAGTTCAAAACCCATTTCTTTCAACTTAAGAATGAATAGGTAAGTACTAGATGGTTAGACATCAGGCTTGCTGGGGTACCGTATTGGTGGAGCATCCGATTTCCTATTTGCGAATTTGGGTTCGATCCCAGTGTAGTCGAGTACAAGCCTCTTTGCGGTATAAAAATTACAGCACGAGTTGCTGCTTTAGCAGCTTAAATGGGCGAACCTGCGGTCATTCCCGAGGGTGAGGTAATAAATAAATTTGGCTGCGGTGACAAAGTGGGAATATCCCTCAATTGGGACACACATCATTCAGAGTGCAGCCCAAGCGAAAGAGCTGCCTTCTGACTTCGTAACAAAGAAAACAAGATGGGTTATACATGTAATCTCCTAAAATCGTCAATGGAGCTTTCTTTCCCACCACGTCATTGTGTTGAAAATCGTATAACGAACTTTTCCAATCGTCACAAAGCCACTTAACAAATTTAGTCATTGAAGATACTGGAATTTAGGAGCGTGTTAGCCATTTAAGCATGCCAAGTTTTCATTTGCTTCACTATTGAACATAATGTATTTGCGCCGTTTACTACGGAATCACAAAACGAATGGCGGTGGATGGAACTATTGCGAAAGGAATTACGGCCCCGAGGGAATCATGGCCAGGCCAGAATAGTGGGCTCGTTGCAATACCAAAGGACTCGTAACGCACAATTTGGCAATTGAGAGGTAAGAGGCTTCGTTTTCTTCTATCTCTGGTTTTATGCGTAAATGTTAAAAAACTTTGTTAACAGAGTTTCTTCTTAGGAAACTGTTCGATTGCTTGAGTAATATAGTAAATAAATTTAATGGAAGGAAACACATACCGTGGAAAATGTCATTGGCGCTCTTCTGAAAAAATGATTACTGATCAGATCTTAAGATTACAAGTAATCCTGTAATCCTTCAAAGAGGGACAGAATAACAAGCTTGGCTACAACTTTTCAGACACAACAGAACGCTGAAAAACGATAGACGTCAAAGGACGCACCGGATTGACCAGCTTTGTCAAGACATAATTAATTTCGGCGAGTTCATGAAGAGAAGACGGCTGCTGATTTCTCATGGCATCTTGGGAGGTTTGAAGCCCTCCACTGCACAAAAACGACACCTCTCACTCCACCCGGATAAAATAGAAATGCACCTCCTAATCCAGATTGCCGAGGGAATCGTGGTTAAGAAATTGTGCGAAAACGATGTGCTGGAGCAATATCTGCTGATTGCCAACGATTTTCCTTGTAATCGAGTTTTGTGCCAGATTCGATGCTCCAAGTGCCCTCCATCTAACATTTGTGGCCACACCTTCATTTGCAATTGTCCAAACTATGCTTGGGCAGGAAACTGCAAGCACCTCCATCTTATATTTATGGACTTAGTTTGCCCTAGCCCGCATCCCGACCACGATTACTGCGGAACCACAAATACACTTGACCCGTACGACGTCAACAAAGAGCAATCGGTTGAGATTATCGATGAGGTTAACAGTCATGAAGGGTCGAGCTTAATGAATGGATTCTCTTATTTTTTTAAGGCGTTCTTTCTAAAACTTGAGACTGTTTGGTCGAAAGTTCGTTTGTGACTCTCAGACCCCAACTACCCTCTTGGTGTGAGAGAGGCCAAGTAGAAGACAATTTTAACCCTGGTTGAAAATGAAGATAAGATTCCTCCCACAATTTTTCCAAAACTTGACGGCAAAAGGAAAAAGGGAACACGTGCCTTCTCTGTTCCCGAAGAAGCGGAAAAAGGAGATACTCCAATGCAAGCCGGTATCAATCCGAAGAGAGTTGTTGGAGCAATATGTCAAGGCTCCAGTAAAAGAAGTGTGTTGGATGTACTTGCTGAAAATGGGAATATGTATGATACCAAGTCAAGATATTACTCCAATCCGAAATTGGCAAACTAAATGCAAAGTTATTTATGACATCCAACAAGGGCTGGATGGGTGGGAAAAACATGGTGTAATCTACTGATATACTGGTGGCTCAAAGATTAAAGACAGGGCTGGATTTGACCTAGTCGTTTTTCATAGAATGGCCACAATTTTCCAGGCTGATGTTTTTGCTCTTGAGTGGGCCTGTTCATGCCTTCTCAGGCAAAGAAATCAAAGAATTAAAATTAAAAGTGATAACGTTTCAGCCATTCAAGCTATCCACGGGAATTTGATCACTTCCCAGAGGGTGCTCAAAGTAAGGCAACTACTAGACCGACTTAGCAAGAAAACCAAAGTGGCAATTCAATGGATCAAAGCCCACTATGGGCTGAAAGGCAACGAATTGACAGATAATTTGGCAAAAAAGGGGCTACACAAATCCTGTTTGGCCCTGAACCGTTTCTTCCAGTCTCGCGAAATGTCTACCAAAAAGCAATCAAGAAAAGTATCAGTAAACAATGGTCAACATATTGGAGTAATTCACCCTCATGCAGGCAAGCCAAAATATTTATTCCCCAAACCAAATTTGAAGAAATCATTAAAACCTTAGAGACTGTCCCGAAGACAGAATTAGGCAAATGCATACAATTTATGGTAGACTCCAGATCGTGGAGCCTGATTGAGGTGGTGCTGGGCCCAGGGCATGACTCGGTCCAGAGGGCGTTGTTCCACGGTGAGTCGGGAGTGGCCGTGAGTCGGGAGTCAGCCCTGGGCAGGAGAAGCTCAGCTCGGTCCAGAGGGTGGTACTCCACAGTGAGTCGGGAGTCGTCCATGAGTCATGAGCTGGCCGTGTTACGGCCGGTGACAA
>NC_081445.1:9538930-9548353 GCF_007210705.1 Tigriopus californicus | reverse complement strand
TGGGCGATCCTTCCATCCGGTGGGCGATCCTTCCATCTGGTGGGCGATCCTTCCATCCGGTGGGCGATCCTTCCATCCGGTGGGCGTCTTCCCGTCCGGTGGGCGTCTTCCCATCCGGTGGGCGTCTTCCCGTCCGGTGGGCCACGTAGATCGGCTCAAACCGACTGTGCCATGTTATGTGGTCGTGAGCCGGTGGATGACTGATTTTATTGAGCTAACGCACAGGATATATAAATGTGGAATTGGATGCACTATGGAAAGTATAAATGTATAAATGGGAGCAAGCACGAGGTTAGGAGAACATAACAGTAGAGTGAGCTGGTTTTGACTGTGATGTGGGATTCTAGGCACAGATTGACGAATTTCTGACGAAATTGTGGGCCCCCGTCCGTCTTGATTCGGCGAGGAAAGCCGAAATCGTGGAACCACGTCCTCATCTTCCTCCAAACCGCGTCCGTGGTTAATGAGGTCATCAACGTCACAAAGGGGAACCCGCTGAATTGTTTGACCATGACCAAAAAGGTTTTCCCCTCCAATTCAAAAAGGTCGGCCGAAACGGCCTCCATTGGAGCTGAAGCGGTCTCAATGGCTCCCTGGGTTGACTAGATAAGGACTGAACGCAAATGGAGCATCTGCAGACCCAGAGCTTGATCTCGTTCCGCATTCCCGGCCAATAATAGAGTTGTTTGGCCAACTCGATTGTCTTTGTTATTCCAGAATGTTAGAAGTGTAATAACTCCAAGATCATCCGCCTTGCGGGTCTCGGAACAAGGATTCGTCCCCCCAGCAATACCAGGCCCTTCTCGATTTCCTCCCCTACGCGGAGTTCATTGATCACTTCCCCATACGGTGAAAGTGTATGCGGTATAGGGTGGCCGTGTTCGATGCAAGTGCGCAGTTTGCCGTATTCTTGGTCCATATTCATAGAAATTGTTGTGAAAGCGGGGTCATATATGGATACGGCCGCACACAGTGCGACTTTGAGCGACGGATCTGGAGCAAATACGGGAAAACAGCTCAGCGCATCGGCAATCAAGTGATTTTTGCCGGCCGTCCAGGTAACCGAGAAAGAAAACTGATCAAGATTTTCTCAAAGTCTTTGTAGACAGGTATTGTTGAGGGCTGCCAGCGGCTTTTCAAAGAGCCCAAGCAATGGTTGATGGTCCGTGATTATTTCGAATTGTGGCATTCCTCGAAGGTAATACACACACACTTTTGAACCGCGAACCAGACAGCGCTCAATTCGAGTTCTATCGTGGCATAGTTTTTCTGGGCTGGGGTCAACGAGCAAGATCCACATTGGACTAGACGGATTTTCCCCTTGCCGCCAATGGAACGCTCACGTTGGATCAAAGCAAACCCAAAACCGCGCAGCCGTGATGCATCAGTCAGCAGCTGTGTTTGAAGTGACGGTCAAGGGGTTGAACAAGAGCAGGGGAAGTTAACAATGTCTTTGCAAGGCGGAACTCAGTCTCGTGTTCTGGGAGCCAGAGCCATGCAGATGATTTTTTTAGCAATTCCCTCATCTTGACCGTAGAGTGTTGGAGGTCGGGTATAAATGCTCCCAATTGATTGGCCAGTCCGAGGAAAGAGCGCAGATCGAAAATTGACTTGGGTGTGGGGAATGAGCCCAAAGCTGATAGCTTGGCAGGGTCCGGCTTTAATCCTGAGGAGGACACGACAAATCCGGCAAACTTTACAGACTGACTGATTTCGAATTTGCCAATGGACAGCTTGATACCGTGTTCATGGCACTTTTGAACAATGATAGTTAGTCTCTCGAGGAGTTCTGGGAGGGTGACGGCCTGTACACATATATCACCAATTATTTTCAGGATCCACTTCTTCCTTTTCAGTTCCTCAAAGGCGAGATCTGTAAGGAGGCTGAAAACATCGCCGCTCCCTTTCCAGCCCATGAGAGCTACAAGCGGTCAATACTTTCCGTCTGGTAGAAGGAATGCACAAAGAAACGACGACTCTTCTTCCAAGGGAACCTGAAAATAACCATGAACCGCATCGAGTTTTCAGTTCCTCAAAGGCGAGATCTGTAAGGAGGCTGAAAACATCGCCGCTCCCTTTCCAGCCCATGAGAGCTACAAGCGGTCAATACTTTCCGTCTGGTAGAAGGAATGCACAAAGAAACGACGACTCTTCGTCCAAGGGAACCTGAAAATAACCATGAACCGCATCGAGTTTGGCAAACCAACAGCTTTCTGGCAGGATTTGATGAATGAGATTGGGCACAGACAAGAACGGATGTACTGGTCGCTTAATGGCTTGGTTTAGTTTCCTATAATTAATAACCAGTCTAACCTTTCCATTCAATTTAAGCACAAAGTGGGCGGGGGCGCACCACTTGGTGGACTCTGGACAGCGTACCATCATCCCAGCCCAGACGAGTTCTCGACATAGGTCTGAGGCAGGGGCCTCATGGTGAATGGGAATGGTACGTGCAGTAGTCACATGATATGGTTTAAAATCTTTATTCTTGTCGAGTTCGATTCTCATAGGACCGCCAGTCATTGAACCAGCAGCATCGCCCAACGAGGTCACCATAACATCGGCGGAGCTGGACAGGAAATCGCGAGCCCCCTTCTCGTCAAAATGTCCCCGTCAAGCCTCGCGATCGCCTTCTCAATGTCAGTGATCTGGTCGACGGTGAGTGGGTTCCTTTCAACCTTAATAGCCTTCACAGAACCAATGGGAATGGTATCGGGTTTGCAGTGGTGGACGGCGGGAAAGTCATGGGGAAGGATACCCAGGGATACCATATCTTTCTTTCCAATCAAGGCGTCCACAATGTCGGGGGACACAGCAGCAGATATTTTGGCAACCGGGCCGCTGTCTGCCTGGCAATCAAATTCGAACTTGCCCAAGTTTTGGAGGGACGTGCCATTAGCTGCCCTCAGTTTTGTGTTGGAGGGGCCCAATTTGATACCCTTGGGACACGCTTTAGGTGGAATCACGGTCCTAGCCGTACCTGAGTCTGGTAAAGCTTCAAGATAGAAATCATGTCCAGTTTGGTCAGTTCCTCTGACCTGAACAATATCCATTCCAGAGGGTTGTGATCAAATGGTGTTGATGCGGGCGGTGGAGGGAGATTGGCTACTCTCACCGTTATAGCGTACACCAGGTGACCCTCGACGGCCCTGTTCCTTTGGACGTCCACGAATGGACGGGCTTCTGGAGGGGCTGCGTTTCCGACAAAGATGTTTAATGTGGCCCACTTTGCCACATGCAAAACATGGACGGTCATGGAATGGGCATACGTTGCGAGTGTGTGGTTGACCGCATCCACCACAACTTGCCGCAACAACGGCGAGGATGTCTTCAGCGGAAAGAGCTGGTCCGTTTATAGATGTAGGTGTCGTGACAGTTGAGTTTGCGTCTTTAATGATGCCCCCAACTTCCGCAGCCTGTTCAATTAAATTGTTCATGACATGTGTTTTCAATTCTTGTAGTTTTGCAAAGAGGGCCTTTTCTTCGCGTGTACCTGCCAGTACTAGGAAGACAAGCACTTGGTCAACCGTCATGGAGGATAGTTCGGCCTCCCTTGCTTTTCTTCGGACATCCGCAACAAAATCTTTGAATGGTCTCTTTTCCTTCAAGATTCGGAAAAGGGCGAGGAGTCTGGAGAAGAGTGGGCGGATCTGGAGGAAATGTTTCTCCAGAATCGTGAAACACGCTTCAACTGACGCGGCCTTGTCAAGCAAGTTTTCCAAAACTACGGAAAGATCCGCGGTAAGGAAGTTCTTAAAAAGGGAGATCCGGCCTTCAAGATCCAATGCCTTAGCGTTAGAGGCTTTGAAATAGGCCTTGAACTTCCCAATCCAATTTCTCATTTCAAACGATTCTGACTCAGCACTTAACATGAACGGCTTCATATCCGAAATCGGCCCAAATTGGGGACATTTGGCATCGTCCCGTGATCGGATATTGTTTGCGGATGAGGATGTGGAAGTGGATGCTTCCCTGGCCATTAATAATTTCGAGACCTCGGCACATTTGGCAGTGTACTCGTCGGTGGCCTTCGTTTTTTCCTCCAGAATTGCTTTGGTGTCCACTTCCAGTGTCTGTGTTGCAGCCATCTCGTCGTACAGGTCGTACATTTCGTCCACCTTCGTCTCCGCTTCACCAAGTATGGCCCACATCCGGTTGATGTCGACGCCTGGTCTGTCGAGATCACATATAAAGTTCAACTTCTTTGTGATCTGTGCTTTCCAATTCGCAGCTCGTTCTTTCAGACCCATCTTGGAAAATACCCTGGACGTGACGTAGACCACGGGTGGTGACGACGTGCTCTCTTATCAAGAGGGTGTGTAGAGGGGCGTATCAAAGCTTGCAGAGTGGTATTAAGGGGGCGTGGCTCGGAGTTAACTCACTGCGCCATGTATTATCTATAAGTAATGGCAAACGGAGAAGGAGCAACAAGTCGATTCGTAAGATGTAGATAATCAAGTGAGAGTTAGGCAGCTGCCAGCTCATGGAATGTGGGATGGTCGGAGAGTCTTGTGATCATGAAATATTCCAATGGAGCATATGGGGTGACAGAATTTATCGGTCTCACCCTAATGTCTGCCAGGGTCTTAGCGGTATCTCATGGGCAAAAATCCAGGGTCGCTGGAGTCATCTGGAGGATCTGAACCTCTCGACCAACGAGAATCAGGTGCAAATGCTCATTGGGCTGGACAATGGACACCTGATTGAACCTCTGGAGTTTCGACAGGGGTCAATGGGAGATCATCCATACGCGTTTTGGACACCCCTGGGATGGGTTGGCCGTGGACAAGTTAGCAGGGAGGCCCAATCAAACCATGGATAAGTTCATTTTGCCAAAACAATCAATCATGAACCAAGCTTCATTGGGCTGGACCGGCTTTTAGATCAATTCTTTGAGACAGAATCATATGGAGCCGAAAAGGGTGACGGCCAAGTATGTCTCTCTGTACAAGACAAGTGTGCACTTGAAGTGATCAAGAATGGAATGACAAAGCGGAAGGACGGTCTAGGCTATGAGGCCTCCTTGCCTTGGGCCCCCGAGGTGGATCGACCCAAAAATAATCGACCTATTGCTGAAAAACGTTTGGAGAGCCTTGAAAGAAGATTCACTCGTGACGGACGTTTCCATCACGCCTATGTCAAGGCTATCAAGACGACGCTCAGGAATGGCTATGCCAAGCTTATCGAAGATCCTGAGGAGTTGGACCATTCTAACCAAGCCTTCCTGCCGCACCACGGTGTATGGGAGAAGTATGGAGAAAAAGAAGGGTTGTGCTTGACTCAGCTGCGAGGTTCCATGGGCGGAGCATCAATGATTGCCTCCTTACGGGACCCTCACTTCAATGTGACTTGCTTGACGTTCTTCTTTAATTCCGTGAACAAAAGGTGGCTGTCACGGCTGATATTGTAGCCATGTTTTCCAGAATTCATCTAGGAGAGGGAGATGCAAGGTATCACAGGTTCCATTGGAAACAACCCATGGACCGAGTTCCAAAAATCTATCAAATGACAAGAGTTGTGTTTGGGGACGCTCCATCAGCCTGCATAGCGATCTGCACGCTCTGCAAAACTGTTGAAGACGGACAGTGTTCAGATGATATCTGAGAACGAATCAAAACCCAGTTTTACATTGATGACTATCTTGATAGTTTTGAACATGAATCACATGCCATCAAGTTGGCATCAGAAGTGAAGGAAGTGCTCTCGCATGGCAATTTTAATTTGTGTGGCTGGACTTCCAATAGTAAAGCACTCGTGGAATCCCTGGACATGAGACCCAAGGAGGACGTTCCCCTTCAATTTGATGATGCCAAGGTTCTTGGGTTGGTGTAGAACACAGCCCAAGATTGTGTGACCTTCAGGGCGAGTCAAGGCTGTGAGATTACGTTTACGAGAAGAGGTCTGCCCAGCAAGTTGGCGGGACTGTTTGACCCCCAGGGACTAATAGCCCCAGTGATCCTCTCTGGGAAAATAAAGATGAAAGACCCTGTGATTCAGAATCGAGAATGGGATGACCATGTTGGGAATGAAACTCATGCTTGGTGTGCTGGGTGGATTGATGGTCATCAGCAATTACCAACCGTTGAATTCCCACGATGTCTATTGCCCTTTAGCCTTGAAGACGCCAGGGTGGAACTGCATGTCTTTTGCAATGCACCTGAGGATACCTTCGCTGCTGTTGCATATCTGAGAAGCAGCTATGCTTATGGGAACGTTAGTGTGAGATTGGTCTGTTCCAAAACCAAGGTGTCATCGACGAGGCCCAAGATCATCCCCAAGCTTGAGCTGCAAGGGGCAGTGCTACCTGCACGATTGGTTAATAACCTGAGGCGGTTATTCAGATTCAGAGTTGAAGCAATCTTTTATTGGACCGACAATCTAGTGGTCCGTGCCTGGATTATGAACGTTGCCCAACAATTCAAGCCGTTCGTGTGGGAGAGATCCAGACCTTGACACGTTCCAGGGAATGGCGCCACGTACCTGGGACGATGAACCTTGCTGATATGGCCACCAGAGCTAGTCAAACAGTCTTGTTGAATGGACTATGGATCTCAGGCCCGTCATTTCTCATGCTGGAGAGAGACCATTGGCCTGGCAACATTCAGGTTCAACCCACCGTGGAAGAAGTCAGAGCTAAGTTTTTAAACGTTCACTCGGTCCAAGAACTGAAGGTGGGAGCCAAGGAAAAGGGTCTTGAGAGAGCCCTAGAAACCTGGACAAGAGAGGAACCTAGTGGTACCTTGGAGGGGATGATTGTTGCGGCTCAGAGTGAAATGTTTCCGGAGGAAGTTCAGTCCCTCCCTTAATGGGGGGAGTTTTGTTCCTAAATCTTCGCGTCTTCTTGAGTTGTCCCCATTCTTGGATTCCAATGGGGTTCTCCGCTCAAGGGGGAGACTGAGTCATGCCCAATTGGGGTATGACCAAGGGTATCCTGTCATCTATTGTCCCAAACACCCATTAACAAAGTTGATCATTCATGACAGCCATCATCAACATCATCATCCAGGTGTGAACCATGGGCTGGCAATTTTGTGCCAGGAATACTGGATCCTCCGTGGACGTGAAGCCGTCAAACGAGATCGTCGTGAGTGTGAACATTGTCAAAAGATGACGGCCCGTTCTGCTACACAGGAAATGGCAGACCTCCCCAAGGAACGTCTTGCCTCAGGTCGACCGCCGGTCTGTTTTACATCTGTGGACCTCTTTGGCCCAATAGAGGTACTAGTGTTACAAAATAAGATCGAGAAGAGATAGGGATCGATTTTTGCGTGCATGACAACGAGACATTCACATTGAGGTAGTGCCCTCTCTATCTTCACAAGACTTCCTAAATGTATTGAGGAACTTTATCAATTTGCGTGGAAAGCCTCCTCAAATATATAGTGACAACGGGACAAACTTTGTTGGAGCACACAACCTCTTAGTGGAGCTGGCTCAAAAGGGAGGGACAGGGAGTGCCGTTTTTGAAGGTCAACAATATCCATTGGAAATTCTAACCTCTGGTAGCACCGCACCGAGGAGGTGTTCATGAGTTGCTCATAAAATCGGCCAAGACAGCAATGGTGACGTCTGGGTTGGCGACGAGGTAGGTCTTCATCTTTTTTAGCCCGTGGTCTACCGCCATGGCTTCAAGATCAATATGGGGGTAGTTTTTCAACAGCTGTGGTGGCCCGCGATGAGATGGCCACCGTTTGCACGTTGTGAACTGTGTCCCTTGAGTTCTTGAGCTTGTCATGATCCTCTTTGGTCACCCCAGCAATCACAATATCATCATGTACTGAGTGGTGCCCAGAAATATCACTGAAGTTGTTCCGTATGGCGAGCATGAACTCGCTCGATGCAGGCTTCACACCCATGGGAAGTTGTTTAAATCTGAATAGTTGTCCCCCGACCCGAACTACTGTAGGTGGCTTAGATGATTAGACCAAAGCTAGTTGGTGAAATGAAGACCTGAAGTCCAACATTGAGGAGAATTTGTTTCCAACGAGGCTGGCCTTAATAGAATCAAAAGTGGGTATGGGGATGCGGCTATCAACTAAACTCTTGCTGAGATTCCGAAGATCAATAGTTATCCGTATATCTCCATTGTCTTTGTGGGCTACCTGGATTTTGTTTACCCATGGTGACGGTCCGCGGTGGTGCTCAATGACATCATCCAGAAGCATCTGTTGAATGGTTTGATCCACTTTGGCTCCTAGATGAAAAGGTACGTATCTTTAAGCACAAGCAACGGGTTTTGTGTTGCCGACCAGGTGGAGGTTGACCTTGTAGTCCCCCAAAAGTCCAACTCCCTCAAACATCGACCAAAACCTTCCCACTTTGATGTCTTGTGATGTTACCTTTTGGACGGCTTGGACGGCAAGGTCATCGGATTTCCTCCCAAGGCTAGGCAGGTTGGTGGTCAGAATTCCCAATGACAAACACGTCTCGCAGGAAATCAGGGGCACCATTGGACAAAAGGGTGAATCGCCCACACCATACAACTTGGCTGCTAGTGTGATGCTGCCCCAAGCTATATCCGTTACACCTACTCCCAAAGGCAAGATTGGTTCGGACGAGGCTACATAAGGCTTGATGCGAACCTTTGTCGATTTTGTCGATTTTAAGCGAGTCAGAAGTGACTTGAGCATCCTCCCTTGAAGAAAGTCCTTCATTATCGCAGACCAGAGTTTCTTCATTTCCGTTGCTAGTAGCGAGAATATTTTTAGAACTTTTAGATCAAGGCTTTGATTGGGCTTTTGCATGTTGGTTTCCTTTCCCACTTTGGAATTTTGGTATTTTGTATTGTTGGACTGTTGTGAGCTCAAACAATTGCTGGACATTGCCCTGAAAAGTGCCTCGTGCGAGAACCACACCTCAGACACATATTTGTCTTGGGTCAGCCTTTCGAACAGAATTCTTGTATGGTCCCGACAGTCTCATCACATTGGTTTCTGTGTCCGTGAGGAAAGGGGATCCCGCGTTCATGACGGAATTGGACGCAACCGCCGAATCTTCAAACAGCATGCCGTTGGCGACCACTTCGTCAAAGGCCCAGCTCTTTTGGATAGTAGCGTCGCGGAGGGTGCCATCTGACGTACCCAAAACCAGCTGGATTTTGTCAGCTAGCTTCACTGGGCCCCCCTCGTTGAAATCCCCCTGATCAAATCCGCAAAGAGCAGCCTGCCTCTTGCATCTGTCTGCAAACCTAGGGATCGATTCCCCCAGCTCCTGACTGAGTGCACCGAGTTGGACGATAGATTGCCAGAGAGAGGACTTTGGTTGGTAATGTTGCCGTAAGGATTGAACAATAACATCGAAGGTGCTGGCACCATCCGCTCGAGCGTTCGGGCAAATGGACTCAATGAACCAGAGAAGCTTTTTTTCTTTGTCTTGTTGAATGTTTTGGGAGCAGGGACGTCGTTTGGAAGGGGTTTGTCAAGA
>NC_081445.1:9534045-9538897 GCF_007210705.1 Tigriopus californicus | reverse complement strand
TTGGAAGGGGTTCGTCAAGAACATGATCACAGAATATTTCGAAACGGTTCATCCATTTCTCGAATGCTGATGCGACATCAGTCCCTTGGTCGCTGGGGTTGAAGGGCAAGGGGCCATTTGAAGGCAGGGGTCCATCGGAAATGCTTGGGTTCATAGTCACGTCCAGTCCGCCAGTAAAAAAACGGTAATTTGAATGTGAATGAACTCCCAGCCTTGTAGGGGATCGTTGGGTCAACTAACTCCCTTGATGATTGACGACTTATAGAATGGAGAACGCGTTTGTTGTTTAGTGCTAATCATTTGTTGGCCGGATGTATAAGCCTCTGAAGTTGAAAACACCAACTTGAAAACCTCATTTGAAACAGAAATGTATGTACTCTATCTGCACTAAACACATAGCTATGTTATTTCTAGAGAAATGAATTGATGATCCAAGGACGACTTCACTCCTCCACGTCCTTGATCATACAATTGATGCATGATTCACAATTCAAACGCGTTAATTTGCGCCCAAAAGTGTGCTGTACAATTGCTCTGAAGTATGAAAACGAAAGTGCAATGAGATAATAGCCAAGGAACAAGCCAAGATAATATCCAAGGCACAACTTGCATTCTTGCAAAGCATCCTCAAAGCTGAGGAAAATATGCCAAATTCTTTGATATTTGCATCAATAAAACCTAAAGCAAGTCAAAAACGCCAGCAATCCCCCTAAATCAGCCTATCCGTCAATGTTGAAAATGTCCCCTCCGCACAAAGTTTAAAAGCGCCAGAAAACGGTCAGATTCATCTTTCCCGCCAAAAGGAAAATCTCCCCACCAGACAAAACCTAAAAACGCCAGAAGTGGCAAAATCTGACGGCCTGAGCCGCCATCTGGTAGCACTAGTTTTGACATGCCCCAAGGCTGAATATACACGGTTGTCAAAAAGTACGCCGGCACATAGAAACATAAAACTATATGAGTAGCATTCATCAAACTTTATTATGGTGATATTTGAACTGTCATTGACTTTTCTCATACGCAAAATGATTCATTTGGCTTCCTTGTGCATAGCTACTTTACCTGATACATTTTGAAACTCCATTCCCTGTGGCATGAGAGGCTGCCACAAAATTCCTTGGCACTTACAAATACAAATAATGCAAGACCAGTATGGGATGCATTCATCAACTTTATTCATCGTGAAGTTTGAATTGTTGTTAACCTTTCTTCTTCGTAAAATTATTCATTTGGCCTCCATTTGCATGAACAATATGACGGATACATTTTGAGACCCCATTCACTGTCGCACGCGCACCATTCATGGCTATTTTTCCCAAAGGGGAAATGGAGATTTTTCATGGGGGGGCCATTGTTCGTGGGCGTGGCCCCGCTCAGTGGTATCACAGTTGATACTATTTTATAGACTTAAAACCATTAAAAACAACATTCTTATCGGAGGAGTAAAATAAAACCGCAGAATGAGAGCCACATTTTGGGTTGAAAATTCTGCCAGTGTTGGTTTTGCTGAGTTCAAAAATGCCTTACTTGTGTAAGGTTCTATTCAATGAGACTTTATACAAATAGACGTTTCTATTTCAAGTGCAGTTTTATATCTGGGACATTGATCAATTAGTTTTGAGGTTACAATCTGAGGCATGAGAATGGAGAGTATCTAGACCATTGGCGTCAGTGGCTGGACCAGCTGCCAAGCTTGTCTCAACTTACGTTTCCTCGCGGGTTTACCCCCCGCGGGTTCGGTGAACCAGGAAATCGACAGCTGTACGTTTTTGCGGATGCTTCCCAGGATGCCATCGGGTTCGCCATTTACTTGCGCTCTCAGAACGTGGATAAAATACATGTGGCCTTCGTTTGTGGAAATGCCCGAGTAGCTCCCTGCTCGGCTTCATCCATTCCACGTCTTGAGCTCTGTGAAGCCTTGGAGGCTTCCATCGCGTCACGAGAAATTCTCGAAGAACTTACCATCCCCATCAATCACGTCCTCTATTTCACCGACAGTCTTGTAGTGCTGGGATACATCATGAACACACAAAAACGATTCAGCCGGTATGTGTCTCGCAGACTAACGGCAATCTTATCAATGTCCTGCCCGGACCAATGGAGTTACATTGCAACAGAACTCAACCCCGCTGATATTGCTACCCGACAACAGAACGCAGCAAGCCTATGGGAATCTAAGTGGCTGACGGGACCAGACTTCATTTGGACATTTGATGCTCGGAATTGCTCTACCTTGCCTGCATGGTTGAAAACACTCCCCGAGACCGAAAAGGACCCAAATATTATTGCACTTGCCACCAAGACTAAACAAGATCACCTTTTGAATGGCCTTACCCATAGGATTGGCTCCTGGACCCGTCAAATCAATGCAACACTGGGATTCCTTAAAATATGCTCCGGATGGCTAGAGAAAGCAAGGAGGTCTCTAGCAAACCCAAACACGGGCATCCCTTTTGAGTGCAACAAACAAACGGCCGAGAAACTGCTTATACAATGCGCTCAAGCCACACTGTATCCCGACGTCCTTGCTAAATTAAAGAAAGGACACAAAATTCCCCCCACTCATGCTTTTCTCTCTCCTGTGCTTGATCCCAACGGAATTCTACGGGTGGGTGGTCGCCTGGATAGATCTCAGGAACCTTTCGAACAAAAGCATCCTATCCTAATTCCCAAAGACCACCCCATTCACACAACCATCTTGCATCATTATCATCAGATGACCAACCACCAAGGAAGACACCTCACTCACGAAGCAATTCGGACAGCTGGATACTTTCTTGAGAGTGGAAGAAAGAGCATTCATCACCTCATGTCTTCTTGCATTGTGTGCCGGCGCCTACGAAGTCAACCGCAAGTCCAAGTCATGGCCAATCTTCCCTCAGATCGTGTCGAAGCCGTGCCACCATTTTCCAACACAGGGCTAGACGTATTTGGTCCATTCACCATTAACGATGGGCGTACAACTCGTTGCACGCCCACTTCAAAGAAATGTTGGGCTCTGCTACTCACTTGCCTAATTTCTAGAGCAGTGCACATCGAAATGCTTCCACTCTTGGACACTTCAAGCTTTAAAAATGCCTTGAAACGCTTTTTTGCTATTCGCGGTCCATGCAAAGTCATTCGAAGCAACCAAGGAACAAACATCATAGGATCCTTGGGAGAAGACGCTAAAAACATTGACTTGGACGTTATTGGGTTGGACTTGAAAACGAATGGTTGCACCTGGATACTTAACCCACCTCATGCTTCACACTTTGGAGGGGCCTGGGAGCGCAAGATTGGATCGATCCGGCGAGTGCTGGAGGGTTCCCTGGTTCTCCTTGGCCCTCGAACCTTGTCAAGAGACGAGCTCCACACGTTCCTTCTCGAGGCTACTGCTATCGTAAACTCCACCCCCCTCTGGGATATATCTTTTGATCCAAACGACCCGACCCCTCTTTCTCCATCTTCATTGTTGACCCTAAGGGAGGGCAACCAATCCCCGAACATTGGCGTCTTTTCCAAAGATGACCTTCTGGCTTATGGGAAAAAGCGATGGAGAAGGGTTCAGTTCTTAGCGGATCAATTTTGGGTTCGGTGGAGAACTCAATATCTTCTCGACATCTCCGAACGCAGAAAATGGACACATCCGAAACGGTCGTTGAAGATTGGAGAACTGGTGCTCCTAAAAAGCAAAACCGAAAAACGATTGTCCTGGCCAACCGCCATCGTCCAGTATATCCGAATGAGCCAAGACGGATATGTCCGTTCCGTCACAGTAAAACAAAGCATTTCCACTTCAGGTGGTGGATGCCACTCTCGTTTCTACAACCGTCCAATATCAGAACTAGTGCTCATCTGTCCCACATCTGAGGAATGACTTCGTCGAGGCGGGCAATGTCTTGACGAACAAGCTCGGGACGGGAACGCTGATTGGAACGTTCCTTCTCGCCACCCTGACAGCATTCGAGGAAAACAAAGAAAAGACCCGCTGAAAGTGAGGAATGATAGTTAACTGTGTTTTAACAAAATCGAAGCAGGAAAATAAAGACACCTAATGAAACACGCCATTGTTACTGCGAAGATATTGTCAAACTCGCTGGTGAGTAGCTTGCTCTTGAAGCCAGCGCAGCATCAAATATATATTTTTCTTGCATTCTATAACTATTTGTCATTTCAAGTTTGTGGTTCACTGCATTGCATTGATCTCTTTCTTTGTTAGATATGCTTAGGATAAAAGGTAAATATTTAAAATGGGTTTCCTCAACAAGAAACAAAATCACCATAATTTGGCCACATGGCATTTTATTGAGTGTGCTTTGGTCCTGCCATTTAAAAGACAAAGCTCAGTGTTACAAAAAGCTGCGGGTCGAATTTCTCCCTCTGAGGGCTTGCGAGTTGAACACAACAATCAATAAATCACATTTTTAGAGGCATCAATGGTGCTACTCCTACACAAAAAAAATGAAACATACAGTACATGTACGTATATAAGCTTAACCATCTCTTGACCGCTGTCAATGAAATTTGATTCCAATTTTGTCCGGCAATGTGCTAAATTGTGCTTTTTGCCCCTTTGCAAAAAAAATTAATAACCCTTGGAACGGTAGATGACAATAATTGATAAAACTGAAGACGCCAGCACTTGAAAACGTCCATACAAACTGATTTGCCTGCATGTCATTGCTTGAATGAGAGAGTACAAGGAGAGAGATAATTCAAGATTCAGCCCCCTGGGACTTTTTTTTTTTTTTTTTCCCCCCCCCCTTTTTTTTTATTTAATGATTTGGGGGGCCCTTTTAAAAAACCTTTGGAAAATCAATGTGGTAAAAAAAAAAGCTTTTTTTCCTCTCGGTAAAAAAAAAACTTCGGC
>NC_081445.1:9523966-9533994 GCF_007210705.1 Tigriopus californicus | reverse complement strand
CATTCATAAAAGCTGAATGGCAAGCTCATCAGGACAGTCTGAACATACATTCAGGTTCACAATATGAAGCTCTCAATTGTATGCTCAATTGCAATTCTTGCCAGTGAGATCCATTTACTTATCTGAAATGTCAAATTGTTAGCATCAAAATTTCAAAATCAGTGTTTCTATGAACGCACAACTCACCCATACTTTTCAAACTTAATCGGACCATTAACCATTGCTCTTAATTTCATATTCAGCCTTGGGGCATGCCAAAACCATGACTGACCTTCAGGGTGATTCTTTGGATAGAGGAGGCCGATATTATGGAGGTGGCCGTCGTTACTACTCCAAAGGCCACTCTAGCTATTCTGGAGGTGGTGGAGGAGGAGGAGGCATTACTGGTGGAAGAAGTGGTGGCTACTCTGGTGGATCTGGCTATTCTGTTGGGGGCGGCGGCGGCCATGGTGGTGGCTACTCTGGTTATTCTGGTGTGGTGGTGGTGGCGGCCATGGTGTTGGCTACTCTGGTTATTCTGGCGGAGGTGGTTACTCTGGCTATTCTAAGGGTGGTGGAGGCAACGGCGGCTACAATGGGGGTTACGCAACTGGTGGTCACTCTGGTGGTGGAGGAGGTGGTTACAGATCTGGTTCCTCATATAGCAGCTACAAGGGCGCTATTATTAGAATGAAATTGTTTGCATTGTACTAATGTTTAAAAAACTAAAATAAACTTGAGCTTGGTATTGCACACTGAGTCACATTAGAGAGTTTTAAGCATAAGCATATCAGGGCAGTTTGTTTTCTGTGATGCCAAGTTACCAATGTCTCTGGTAGAACAATGACTTTGCCACCTGTTGCATTCTCATGCCTCAGATTGTAACCTCAAAACTAATTGATCAATGTCCCAGATATAAAACTGCACTTGAATTAGAAACGTCTATGTGTATAAAGTCTCATTGAATATAACCTTACACAAGTAAGGCATTTTTGAACTCAGCAAAACCAACACGGCAGAATTTTCAACCCCAAATGTGGCTCTCATTCTGTATATTTAAGCATTCCCAGTCATTTTTGTTTTTAAGGGTATGTATAACTTTGTCATCAAGCCCATACAAATCGGTTTTGTGTTCGCCATTAGAATTGTTGAAAATACCAAAACAAATATCTTGCTACAATAAGAATTCAAATTTACCATAACAAGTAAGTGGGGCCATTATCACACACATACACACAGAGAACCTGTGATCAAATTTGGGCCTTACAAGTATGCTACGTAGACCAGGTTTAGAACACATCTCTCTCTTGAGGAGATCAAAGATTCTCACACAGATGGTTTTCAATTCAGATCAGCCTGGGACCTTTTCTATGATTGGCTAACTGAAATCAATGTGTACTTTCCTCTCGGTACTCTCTCATTCAAGCAATGACATGCAGGCAAATCAGTTTGTATGGACGTTTTCAAGTGCTGGCGTCTTCAGTTTTATCAATTATTGTCATCTACCGTTCCAAGGGTTTTTAATTTTTTTGCAGAGGGGCAAAAAGCACGATTTAGCACATTGCCGGACAAAATTGGAATCAAATTTCATTGACAGCGGTCAAGAGATGGTTAAGCATATAACGTACATGTACTGTATGTTTTCATTTTTTTTGTGTAGGAGTAGCACCATTGATGCCTTTAAAAATGTGATTTATTGATTGTTGTGTTCAACTCGCAAGCCCTCAGAGGAGAAATTCGACCCGCAGCTTTTTGTAACACTGAGCTTTGTCTTTTAAATGGCAGGACCAAAGCACACTCAATAAAATGCCATGTGGCCAAATTATGGTGATTTTGTTTCTTGTTGAGGAAACCCATTCAAATATTTACCTTTTATCCTCAAGCATATCTAACAAAGAAAGAGATCAATGCAATGCAGTGAACCACAAACTTGAAATGACAAATAGTTATGAAATGCAAGAAAAACATATCTTCATTGATGCCTTCACATTGTTATTCATATCAATTTGTGCAATTTGAGATAAGTACTCTCATTGAGTGTATATCCTTTAATGCTGAAATGAGTCCAGCAAGCTTTCACTAAACTAATGAACCTTTGCTTCTTGTGAAGAAACCCAAACCCTAGGGATGAAGCATGTCTGAAGCGACAAAGTCATTGGAACTGAAAATTGCGTCAAAAGCAAAACAGACCATTTCTTTTAGTGATCGTAGTAATTTGTATCAAGACAAAAAGAGGGCATAGATAGAAGGTAAAGAAGATATATTCCGTGTTGTTTTTTTCATAAACAATGTGATTGATTGCTGCGCCATCTACAATTGTCTGCTTATATTTCGAAAAAGTGATGACCTCTCTGCACGTCTGAGTGTCCTTTTTCCAAGGGTTCAGTTTTCAGTTCCTTTACATGAAGATAAATGGATGTATGAAAAATATATCTGAGCCTCTCAAGATGCCTTGCAGGGTAGCCAAAGGGTCCACTACTATTTCTAATTTATGTTAACAAACTCCTATGCGCAGCTCAATTCAATGTAACAATGTTACCTATGATACAACGCTCCAAGATTATGGCAATCACCTCTCATATTTAGAATACGGAACAAATCTGCGGTTTGGACACTTGAGTGAATGGTTTCATTTGAATTGACTAGGTTTAGACTTGGAAAAGATCACAGTGATTTCAGTTTCCCAAGCAACTTGTCTTATGGCCTCGGTATGAGGGTAAGCAACTCCAGTACTGAGCAAGTTGGATGGAGACACTTGGAAAAATCTGGCAAGTCTTTAGGTATTTTCTTGACAACAAATTGAATTGGAGCAATCAAACAAGGCAAAATGGAAAATTCGTAAGGAAAGCCTTATTCGCTATCTTTCTGGCATAGAAATTCTTACCAATGAAATTGCGGAAATCACAAGTAAAATTGGAATGTGGAGTACAGAAAATTTCAAGCTTGATTTGTACCCCTATTGACACAATTAGCTAATCCCTTGTGTTTGCACATTGCATATCACAAGTACTTATCAACCAATCTGGTTTTAGGCTCTTCCCCTTGGAGCTATGGCCCACCTGACACACCTGACAGTGGGCATGAGCCTTGCTCGGTTAAGCATGAGTGAAGTGTTTCCATCATGTGTTAAAACTAGGCCTTGCATAAAGGTGATGCAATAACCAAAAGAGTAAACGGCAACTGAAAAAGTTTGTGAAAGGTGATGATTTGAACAAAGGCATGAAAAAGGCAATACCAAAATAGCAAGGTAAAAAATTGGAAAAGGAACATTCAGTAGAAATGACGCTTAACATGAATAAAAACCAAAAGGTTCACCTATCCTTTTCAGGTGTTGACCAAATTAAGTCAGTCTTCATTGTTGTGTTCTAAACCTGGTCTACGTGGCATACTTGTAAGGCCCAAATTTGATCACAGGTCTCTGTGTGTATGTGTGTGATAATGGCCCCACTTACTTGTTATGGTAAATTTGAATTCTTATTGTAGCAAGATATTTGTTTTTGGTATTTTCAACAATTCTAATGGCGAACACAAAACCGATTTGTATGGGCTTGATGACAAAGTTATACATACCCTTAAAAACAAAATGACTGGGAATGCTTAAATATACAGAATGAGAGCCACATTTTGGGTTGAAAATTCTGCCCGTGTTGGTTTTGCTGAGTTCAAAAATGCCTTACTTGTGTAAGGTTATATTCAATGAGACTTTATACACATAGACGTTTCTAATTCAAGTGCAGTTTTATATCTGGGACATTGATCAATTAGTTTTGAGGTTACAATCTGAGGCATGAGAATGCAACAGGTGGCAAAGTCATTGTTCTACCAGAGACATTGGTAACTTGGCATCACAGAAAACAAACTGCCCTGATATGCTTATGCTTAAAACTCTCTAACGTGACTCAGTGTGCAATACCAAGCTCAAGTTTATTTTAGTTTTTTAAACATTAGTACAATGCAAACAATTTCATTCTAATAATAGCCGCCCTTGTAGCTGCTATATGAGGAACCAGATCTGTAACCACCTCCTCCACCACCAGAGTGACCACCAGTTGCGTAACCCCCATTGTAGCCGCCGTTGCCTCCACCACCCTTAGAATAGCCAGAGTAACCACCTCCGCCAGAATAACCAGAGTAGCCAACACCATGCGACCACCACCCAGAATAACCAGAGTAGCCACCACCATGGCCGCCGCCGCCCCAACAGAATAGCCAGATCCACCAGAGTAGCCACCACTTCTTCCACCAGTATAGCCTCCTCCCTCCTCCACCTCCAGAATAGCTAGAGTGGCCTTTGGAGTAGTAACGACGGCCACCTCCATAATATCGGCCTCCTCTATCCAAAGAATCACCCTGAAGGTCAGTCATGGTTTTGGCATGCCCCAAGGCTGAATATGAAATTAAGAGCAATGGTTAATGGTCCGATTAAGTTTGAAAAGTATGGGTGAGTTGTGTGTCGTTCATAGAAACACTGATTTTGAAATTTTGATGCTAACAATTTGACATTTCAGATAAGTAAATGGATCTCACTGGCAAGAATTGCAATTGAGCATACAATTGAGAGCTTCATATTGTGAACCTGAATGTATGTTCAGACTGTCCTGATGAGCTTGCCATTCAGCTTTTATAATGTCAAAGATTCTCACACAGATGGTTTTCAATTCAGATCAGCCTGGGACCTTTTCTATGATTGGCTAACTGAAATCAATGTGTACTTTCCTCTCGGTACTCTCTCATTCAAGCAATGACATGCAGGCAAATCAGTTTGTATGGACGTTTTCAAGTGCTGGCGTCTTCAGTTTTATCAATTATTGTCATCTACCGTTCCAAGGGTTATTAATTTTTTTGCAAAGGGGCAAAAGCACGATTTAGCACATTGCCGGACAAAATTGGAATCAAATTTCATTGACAGCGGTCAAGAGATGGTTAAGCTTATATACGTACATGTACTGTATGTTTTCATTTGTTTTTGTTAGGAGTAGCACCATTGATGCCTTTAAAATGTGAAACTTATTGATTGTTCTGTTCAACTCGCAAGCCCTCAGAGGGAGAAATTCGACCCGCAGCTTTTTGTAACGCTGAGCTTTGTCTTTTAAATGGCAGGACCAAAGCACACTCAATAAAATGCCATGGTGGCCAAATTATGGTGATTTTGTTTCTTGTTGAGGAAACCCAAACTTTACGCCCCTCACGGCGGAATGAAAGGTCTCAGAAAATCAACCTTTCTTCAAGCATGGAGGAAAACAGATAATCATAATGAGTGACCTGCCTCATCTATTGTAATCAACCCGAAACTGCTGACTAACAAACATAATTTCAAGAAGTACAGGTCAGGTGGCTTGGAGTGATATCACTGCGTTGTACGATCTCGACAAACAGACACAGATTAGGTTATGCTGTTAATCACTTTCAAATGAAAGCTTTTGGAGCCAAGTTAATTATACCCTCCCTTCATTCATAAGTTACATTAGAGAGTGCATGTCATTTATTGGGCAATGCTTTGATCTCTTTTTAGCAGAACAACACTTTATGTATCAAACAACACGTGCTGTTTTATGCTTTATCCAAAGCCCTGACTTTTGTTATAAAGTGATGAAAGAAAAGACAGTCAATTTGTATGTGAGAACTCTTCTTTATTATAGACAACAAAAAAGGCGCCATAAATTACTGAAGATTTCCCGCAAACGATGATACTTCACAGTTCTATGTCCTTGTATAATTTTGCATGTCTCGGAAATGAAGAAAAAACTGTTCATTTATTTCAGTCAGTATTGCTTACTTGGTCATTTTCGAGCAACATTGAACCTCATCCTGATGTTTGATTGATGAACCTTTTTAATCAAGCCTTGTCCAAACAATCGTAATGTTGTTCATAAAATGGGGTTTGAATTAACCAAGTAGCCTGTAAATGTAGAGTTGTATAACAGAGGCCGCCCCAATTTTTTTACGTTATTCTAAATTATCAGTATCTTGCTGATTATGTCGAAAAAGTGTTTCAAGCATATAAATCAAAAAATGAGATTCAGTATATCTCATTCACTTCATGTTCACCCATATTGACCTTTCGCTAGAATAATTAATGATGTTTATTTTAGTATGCAACAAAAAATGAACCTAATTTGGAATTTGGGTCAAAGTAGCTTTGGTATCAACCTTGGTAAAAAAAGAGCCGTTTGAACTCGTTAGTTCAGCACCTACGCTAAAAGATTCTCTTTCAATTGAAAAAAAAATCAGGGAGGAGACTTGAACTGGTTTAAACAACAATCTGCTCACTACGGACGCAATCAAATGGTCATAAGTCATAAAACTCATAAATGATAGGGTTGAGAGTAGGGCTGGGGCAAGTCCGAGTGCACTGGGATTTTGTTTACTCAATCTTGGAGAAATTAGGCGGATTCGAGGCTTTTAAAAAGGACTCGAGTCCGAAAACGTGCTGAAGATCAGACATTTTCGCTTTTGAGCTTTTTGTTTCCTACGTCTAGAATTACATTCTTATATATTCTCTTAATTCATTCATGCTTTCGTTATTTTTTTATCGCTTTGTTTGTTTATTTTCTGGTTTTTCTTGTTCTATTCATCCGCACTTTCAATCCAATTGAGGTCTTTTTCCTGTGAACTTTTTGCAAAATGTGCCTCGTCACAATTCATCAGATTATTGATAAGATTTTTCATCACTAAATTATCACAAAGATCTCTTAAGAAGTAAATCAAATATCGTCACAATTCGTTATCAAAACTAACCATGAACTACATTTTAAAATTTAACAATATGAAAGTACTTTGTTTTTCACTAAGTATCCACCTTTCTTTCCATGTAGTCAAAACCTCACATCAATTATGCAGGTTTCAATTTCTCGATTTTGGTCCCGTTTAAGAGAGATCATCGGTCAGACCAATCCCAAAGATGTAGAATTACCCTATGAAAAGATTTTCCTTAAATTTGCAATGAACGTGTTACTTAGTGAATGACTTGGAATTGAATAAAAAAATGCTAGAAACTTCGTTTTCAAGTTCAAAAAATCCACTTTGAACTATCAGAAAATTTGATGAACCAGCAAGATCGTTGGGATAAGTTACTAATGATTTTTTTTAAGTCTTGCAAAATGTAGTAAATCAGATTTTGCAAAAAAATCCAGTGATACTTTGAAATCACATCACTTAGTTCTTGCTCAATAAATGTTTACATAATTAAGTTTGAAAGGACATTATATCATTTTTGCTATATTTGGTGCTTGTTTTAAAATGCATCATTTAGGTTTTATTGTGGGGAAGTTCACTGTGGCGGACTTCACTATGGGGGAGTTCACAGTGGGGGAGTTCATTGTGGGGGAGTTCACTGTGGGGGAGTTCACTGTGGGGGTTTTCCGTTGAGGGAGTCCACTCCTTGGGGAGTTTGCTATTGGGGGAATTCATTGTGGCGGAGATTGACTGGCGGAAATCTACAGTTTTGGCAGGCCCTGGTCTTTATGCTAGGAAAAATAAACGGGAAAGAAACAACAATCCGAAACGTTTTGTATAACATAAAATCAACAAATTTGGGTTATTTTAATTAACATATAAATGACATATTAGGGCCAAAAATCCAACATGTTTCGTCGGAGCCTAATGATCACCAATATTTTTTTTTAGTATGAATTGCTTGTTTAAAAAAATGCCATTTAAGTCGTCATAAGCTTGTGGGCAAATTGCGCCATTTTCAAGTGGATAAGACTACGGATTGTCTAATATGAGCCATGACTGCGGTCCGCGATGGCCGCAGATGGCTCATTCCTTGATAGGCTGTACCACATTGATCTCGCAGACATTGGCACGTCAAACAACAAGTCCATCCAACAAGCTATTATCAGTGCACTTTACAACTTGCTGGGTTCAGAAATTGTTACGGCAAAATCTACTTGTTTGTGACTGATGGAGCCCCTCATTGTACCAAGGCAGGCAAAGGCTTGATGGAAATATTCTCAACCCATATCCATCGAAATATTCTCAACCCATATCCATGTGACGTGCTTGGCCCAAGGACTTCATTGGGTAACCGAATTAGTGCGGTACCAATTCCCAACAATAGATCAATGTATTTCGGAGGTCCAAAAACTATTCGTGAAATCCCATCACAGGCGCAATAATTTTGCTGCTTCGTGCGATGCTTCATTACCCCCACAGCCTGTTATCACTTGATGGGGAATATGGTTAAATAGAAGCAGCCTTTTATTATTGTAAGCACTTTAGTGCTGCTAAACAAATACTCATTGACGAGAGCCTCCCTGGACAGCAACCCTTGATCATGTTAAACTTAAGAATTCGGGTGAGGTCAAAAAATGCCCCCAAAAAGATAACCCCCTATTTGAGAGCTTGACCATTGTAAAAAAGTCGACGAGTCACTCCTTCTAGAGCCTTTTGCAGCAAAGCTACAAGCAGTCTTAAAACAATCCAGAATTTGATATAATTTTCTAAGGTTCTTCGTGAAAACTCAGCAAAGGCTTCGAGAAACCTTAGCCCAGACGCCCCGGCAAACTTTGTTAATGCCCCCGTCACATCTGTGGATTGTGAGAGATGTTTCAATATGTTGATTGATCTTCTTTCTTAAAAAGAACTCGTCTGACAGAGACACACATTCGGAATCACACGATCATTCGTAGGAATAAAACATTGTTACAAAAAAGTCAAAAGTAACCCTACAAAATCATAGTTTTAAGACGCAAATTTTTGATGTTTCAATGCGTATTTCAAGAAACTTTGCAAATTTCATGTGCATATTTTGAAAGATGTGCATCAATATTTCCCCCATCTCTACTGATGATGATAATGACGATGCAGGTGCATAAATAGAAATGCCATGGACGGGTCACTAGTAGAGCTGAGCATCAGATCTGACAGGGTCTCCAGACACAATCCCTTTACTTTTTTTCTCTCTTATTTGCGGGAATTCCTTACGGCTACTGGGATTGGAATTCCACCAGTTCAAGACGAATTTTTTTTCGCTTGAACCGAAACCGCGATATTTTTGTATAATCAGACTAAAATCCGAAATATTTAGCTTAACCTGATTTTTTTCCACCCAATTGACCTTATAAAAAACCTTTTTCTAATTTCCTTTTTACTACTTTGATTATCCTTTTTTCAGTTTCTGAATTTTTTTTTTTTTTACTTTTATGGGATGGTCACACAATGGTTAAGATAGGTTTTAAGATAGTAGTTCCATGCACAGATTAGAAACCGTAGTCAAAACAAATTTGCATGCACATAGATTCGTCTGCAATATTGGACTTGGATCGGATCCGAACCCAATCCGAATCCGAACGAACCGTTCAATCCGACTGAATCCGAATCCTAATATTTTTCCCAATCCGAATCCGAAAATTGTTTGTCAATCCGATCTATCTCCAATGCATGGCTCTAGTCTCTAGCTTGAATTGTTGGCGTGTAAATGGATGGTTTCTGAGGTACACTGGAGCTAATGCCATCACGGTAACGTTTGAGCTAGATTGCAATGGTTGCTTGGACCGCCATTTCATCTTCTCCTGGCACTTGAGACCGAGTGCCATAAGGGAGCCAATCACCAAATCCATGATGAACTGTTTGTTCAACGGGGCAGTGTACATATATGTATACTATCAAGTGTCTTAAAACCCGACTGATAGATCTTTGATCCACATCGAAATCCAGAAAGAACGTTGATTTTACGTTTGTTTACCCCGTTTGCCTCAGGCCTCCAACTTTTGGGCCGGCCTGAACTGGTGGAAAACGTCTATTTTTCAAGGGTCAGATCCCCGCAAAGCCTTCATATCCATGGCTTAAGAAATCCTTGGCCTTTACACTAGTTTTCTTTTTTGCGGACTTCCTTACCGCTACTGGGATTGGAATCCCAGCAGTTCAAGACGAGATATTTTTTCATTTTACTTAAATTTTATTTATATATATTATTTGATCGGCCAACGAATTGGAGCTGGCTGATCTGGCTAACCCTTGAATATAAGGTTGATCCGGAATTTTAGTCGAAAACTTATCCAAGTCTGACTTAAATCCTGCTATTGGATCAACGCCTACATAAGCCC
>NC_081445.1:9513393-9523930 GCF_007210705.1 Tigriopus californicus | reverse complement strand
TTTCGTACCTTCTCTGAATACTGTACAATCCCAACCTTTCTAGGTGTGCTGCATAGTTTTGTAATTATAAATACTTTTCTCTGTTCCCATGTATATTGGCCATAGTGTACAAGCATACGAATTAAATGACACTGCTGCTTCAACAAATTTTGCCTTTATTTCAAGGATTTGTCAGATTTGGCTTCCAAAACATCTCTGGTTTCCATCATTGACATCATAAAGAGACAATGAAATGGCTGATACCGTTTTGAGATTACTCATCAGTCAATCTCAGCTTTGTTTATGAGAGTATTTTAACAAAAAGACTCAAAATTGGTATCGCAATAAATAAAAAAATCCCATCCATTTGAGGCATCATATTATTTCATGGCTAAGGCCTTAATTCTCTGGACATTACTCGTCCTTGCCAATGATTAAGGGAAATGTACTTTCAATTTACTTGCCAGTGGATGATGTTGTCAATAATGATTACCAGATACTCTGGGGACCTCAAATCTGACCTGGTAAAGTTCGAAGATAAGACGGAAGTTGAGATGGAAGAAAGGAGTCATGCGCGGACATTTGAATACATACAAGAGATAGTTCATAAGACTTAAGACTTTCATTTTTCTGGATGACCACCTCATTGAATGCTTAATTTTTGGAGCGATCGTGTGAACATAAATATCCACGGTATATAGATAACATATTCAAGACTTTATAAAATAAACTGGAACATTTTCCTCTAAGACATCCCATGGCATACATGTAATGGAAAATAGCGCTATACTATCAGTTTATCCCCGAGGTTGGTGCTGACTTTTCTGGACTTCTTCCGCCAATCTTTTTCTCCTACTTTCAGAGTAGGTTTGGCTCCATCCAATAACTGAAAGATTAAAGTGGCATAAGTCTGATCCGGCATCGCATCCACAATAGAGTTGTCGGCGTTCTTGCCAGTTCGCCGTTTGCGACAATCCGAAAATAATTGAAAAATGAGCACGACGATTGACAAAAATGTAAATGGAGGGGGAAGTAATGAATCGTGGTCGAAAAATTGGATTCCCATGTAGGCCCGAGCATACCTGAAATGAAATGATTAGTAGTTGAAAACAGTGCATCTCAGATCAGCTATAAAAAATGTCAACTGGACTATAGAAAGAGAAAAAGATAATTTATTTAGAATATTGTTAGCTCTCCTGTCTTTTTGGCCAGAATAACATGGAAGGTATGAAACTATTTTTGATTGTGTCAAAACGACTTTCAAACCAAATCATCTCAAATGCCATTTTCGATCCAACTCACAAGGTTTTACCTTCGAGTATAATCAAGACACGTTTGATTCGTTTCAAAGAAGCTTACTTTTTACTCAAAATTTTACCACATTCGCCAGTTTCCTAAAATCTAGCCAATCTTTGATTATGATAATGCTCGTAATGTAGAGGTTGACGTACTTCCATTGCTTGTCCAGGTCATCATAGATTCTGCGGTAAGTGATGGTCATCATGACAATGAGGATGCGAAGTAACACCACACTCACGAGGAACTGATACACCGCCCACATTGGAACGGCTGCCGACTTCAAATAGCTGAAAAGGTAAGATATGTTTGCAATTGAAATGGACACTCTTACCACACAATGGCAAACCATTTGCGAGAGTTTTGTTGTTCTGTTTCCGAACAACCGAAAAAAGGAGAAATTTGGTAAAAGCTGTCTTTCAAACTATAGGTGGGCATGGTCAGTGTAAAATAAAAGTTCTCTATGCAATTTTTTTTGGTACACAGTATTTATCCCAAAATGAACTCAATATTAATTAGAACAGGTTATAGAGCTTACAGAGCCACTGGAAGCTATTTTACTGTTTCTTTAACATGAAATTAAACACAAATGCACTAAGTCGACTACCTGATGCTTTAATATCATAAGGTCAATAGCCTTTTTAGTCAGACTTACAAGTTTAGATTTCAGATTGACCCTTGACTCAAGGGTTGGCTGATCTAACAACTCTGATACATCACAGTGCTTCAAATGGGGTCCGGAGCTCATATTCTTAAGCCAAGAGGTGAAGCTTAGGTTGAGAAAAGGTCTTACGACACCACATAAATTGGATCTTGAAATAGTATATATATTAGATAACAAAGCTGAGCATTTTTCAAATGAAAAGCAAGAAATAACTTCAAATGTCAAGATTAACTCACACCTTATGGGTTTATTTTTATGCTTGGCCATACCACTTAATGGTTGAAGTGTGACGAATTTCGTTGTCCTTGCTTCAGTCAGTGCTTCCATATCTTACGTGATCCCGCAAACTCTTGGTGGTTTTCCCACCAACCATCGGGAAGCACTGACCCAGGTGACTACAAGGCCAAACATGATACCAAAAGTACCACTTAAGAACATAAAATGAAATATAATAACTTACTTATAAAGCAAAACAGCTTATCTAGGAAGGTTATTGAACTTTGTAAGTTGAAAAATACCTCTTAGGAAGTTTCATCATTTCATTGAAAATGTATTTAACCTTGACTGCGCCCCTTCAGGTGAATCATTAAACTACTTGAGGCACTCTTTTTCTATTTGTTGGTAGATTAGATATGATAAGAGTATAATTTAAATAAGATGCGAAACTGTATCATCTTGAATTGCTGTGAATTCCTGAAAAATCAGGAAATTTACAGGGGTAATTAATGTTTAAGGATGAACTCTCTTACAAATTAACTTTTATGGTGAAATCAATTGACTCAAGTTGATTGAATGAGTAAACCAGAAAAAGGGCCCACCTATAGCGTATTCTTGTAGTAATGTGTATCATCACAGCACAAAAACAGGTAGCTTTGATCAGGTTGATTTGTCTTGAATGCGTGATCAGTATTGAAGCATGAGAGATGCAAACCAAAATCAAAAGCAAGCTTGTCATCATGAGAACTGAAGAAGTCTATCAATCCTCAATGACAGTAACAAGCTCCTTCGAAAAGCCATTCATGCATTTGTTCATTCATTGGATTGTGTGGCATCTGCTTGTGGATTGAGCAAATCAGAGTAATTTTGTTAGCAAATTCATTGACCAAATACAAATTTAAAAAAACACTCCAATATCTAATTCATAACTAAGTACTTTTCCTGAACGAGGATGAAGATTTGAACTTTAAGGAATGTGAGTCACTCCAATGAGCGTCAATTGATTTTTTTGCCCTCTCAAAAGAAATTTCACAAGGGCCATTGGAATGACATTTCTGAGCCCTCATCATTGCTATTAATTGTAAGAACAACTTGAAAAGACTACTAATTTCAACTGAATAATAATCATGAATCAAATTTAAATGCTTGTTTTATGTGTTTTCTTTCTTGACAAAATAACCAATATCTAAGTTGACGATTATCTCGTTAATCCACTATGCCCATCATTGAGCCAAAATCCTCGTTCAGAGACCTTCAACAATCCTTTCACAAATGTTACAGTAATAGCAAAAGTGGCCTTGGTTCAGTCTTGAACTTACTTAGGCTGATGCACAAACGAACTGGGAACAGAAAATGTTTTGTTAGTTGCTTTTGTGTTAACCAACACTTCAAGTCATTCAAATTCAAACTTGGTTAGTCAAGCGACCAACCTTTCGTTTCTCTGATATTCCTCCCAATAATCTGGGACTCTGTAATAGTACATACATCGTTCCATTCAATTGTTTGCTAGCCAACGTGGTCCCTAAATTATATCCTCAATCGTATCTTACCCAAAACCCGCTTCTCTGTCGATCAGACAACTTGAGATATCCGCATGAGTCACCCGAGATCCGGATTTGTCACCAAGTTTTTTGATAATACACGATGTGTTGTACATCGTCTCCACAATGCATCGAGCTAGGAGAGTAACGGCAACAATAACAGATCCTTAACATTGTTGTCAGGCTTGAAAAAAATAACTTATCCGCGTATAAATGCAAAGTACCTAAAGTGTTGCGGTTGGTCCTTTGACTAGAAATGGAAGAGAGACACGTGGTGTTGTACGGTAGATCGACCACATCAGCGTATTCTGGATTGCCACGGAAAGGTTGCAAGAGGACCCAAAAGAAATAGGTGAACACACCTCGGGTGGCGGACCCTGATCCTTGTTGACCTTGAATGGTGTGAGATCAAACTGATTATATATTCGAGAATCACCTTCGAGCTGAGCCTGGTTGTTCTTACCAGAGGCCATGTTGAAGATGTAAGAGACTCCACAAGCGAAAGCAATCATTATCACAACAAAGGTCATTAGGAAAAGCAGGACATCTTTCATCATATGATTCATGCTTAGGATGATTGGTCCAAAATATTTTGAAGCAATGCCAACCTGAAGTAAATGCAAAAATCAAATTACCCACTCACAAGTTATTGGTCAAGGTCTTTTTATATCATTGCTAATGGATGAAGCATTAAACAACATAAATATGTGTCATTGCCAATCGTTTAAACGGGCTCGCAACCAACGAGGTGATTTTTACAAGAGCGTAGTTTTCCATTTGGACTGATCAATTTTGTTCACGGCCTTAAATTTTCATGGGATGCGAGATTAATTACAAATTAATATTCCTGACATATTTTGTCATTTTGACACCTCAAGTTGAGTTAATCAATTTCATTTTTATTGGCTTTAAAGCTTTTTCTAATCTCGAATCCGGACTTTGCGATGGTAGGATTTGAAAAATTCTCAGAAATTACTTCAAAAAAACCTTTTTTAAAATTTCTGAAATAAAAAGCGATTCCACTCTCTGTAAGGTCTTAAATTTGGGTTGAACAGTTTACTTGTTTGACCCTTATAAGATTTCAGGCTCCACTGTATTATGCAATGCTTTGAAAAGGAAGAAAGGTATTTTCCTTACTAGCGAGGACAACATGGCAATATTTATCAGCATAAAGATCTTGATAACTTGCCTTTTGCATACCCGTCATTGATGAAGTGGGAGATACTAACAAGGCTTTGCATAGAGTTCTTCTTACGATAGGGAGTTCAAGGTTTATGCAGCAGATGCTGCCGAATTTATCATGTCCGCAGAGTTTGGAGAGTGCTTCAGTGATGCCGAAGCTCAGATATTCGTTTTTAAGCCCACCCGTCAAGAAATGGATAGTTAGACTTTGTAGTGGTGTCCATTGACGGTGTTCAGTATCAAGGGACATTTTTCAAGAGTTATCTTCCCACACGCACTCCTACTCTGCTTTTGGGTCTCACGGGAAGATAACCCAACTACCAACCACATCCAGATTGTAGCGAGCATGGGACAATATTTTTTTTCTTTCCCAAAATGCCATGGTTGAAGGCTTCTTGTTGAAAAGTCCATTCAACGGGAAAAAATTTGCAATGGTCACAAGGAGGGCTCCTTCTTTCACTAGTCATTGTTAGGACTGATTTTTAGCTTCATGTGAGCAAAAAGATCGAATGAAAAATGAGGAACGCTTGCCAAAACTGCAAGTTCACTCAGTTTCGTCCCATAAAATCTTTTGTGAACCTAAGAACCCGCGGAGAAACAGTTGTGCCAGACCAAAATTTCAAAGGAGACTTCCTTCTTTCTGAGCTCAGGTGCATTTTTCTTTACTCATTGTTGTGAAAAAAGATCGCAATATAAATGTACAAGGGGCTTGTACTCGTAAATAGTGTATAATGTAAAAGTGCTAGTGGAATAAGGAAAAATGGCAATCCTGAATTGAATCAAATAATATTTGTTTTTTCTTCTAACTTTTCATTGTGGGAAATTTGTCACATTTTATGCTGGACGCATTGGAAATGTTGAAATAATGCAATCGATTTGCAAGGTTAATTTACATTTTCACAAGCATATTTGCCCTTTTCTTACACTTGAATGATGAATTCTAATTTCAATTACATCCATTACACAACCCCAAATGTCATCTTCAAAAATGTCGAAATAGACGACTTTCTTGAATTCGCCGATTCCCGGGTTTAGTGATTGGTGTTTTTTTTGCATAGGATTATAACCAGAATTTGATTATTTGCATCAGAATAGATCAACCATCTTTTTATGCGTTGGTCCGCCCCTCGCACGACTACAAAGTGTGGAGTCCATACTAAACTGAAATGAATCTGAGCGAAATTTCCCACGTGGCTTGGCGCAAACTTACTTTAATGGTCTTCAAAATGGCCAAAGAGAAGGCTGCTCCCCAAAGGATCCTTCCTCCAGCCGCCAGATTGTTCATATCCACCAAATCGTGCACAGAACTGTCGGGTGCAGTCATGAGATATTCGACGAGCTTCATGAGCAAACCAATGAGGAAGAAGAAGTCGGCGAATAGGTTGTAGAGATGCCAGAATGTGAGATAGCGCTTGAAGAAGCGACGCTCTTGCATGGGTTTCGGGTTCTCAAGTTTCCACAGAAAATATGCTGGAACAATGGGGTAACAGAGATCGAGACGGGAAATCATAAATGACAGTACAAACCAAGCCTTTGCTGGTAGACTAAAAATACCATCTGCTCTTTCATGAAGGACTAAGAAAAGTGCGCAAAATCGAATGCCACAACTGGAAGCATTTAAACCATTGAAAACTTTTATGGAAATTTAGAGCTCTCTATCTGAAACTCAAACTCAAATAACGTCCAAAGTGAAACTTCCAATTTGCCGGTTGAAGGCACACTTGATTGATTCCATTTTGTACTTTGAATACTAGTCTATGTAAAGAAAAGTACTCAATGAACCTGAAGTCTTTACCCTATCAAGGAGCACGCAATTTTTTATTCCAAATATTGTGCTTGTTTTCTGTATTGGTCACATGTGAGTTCGACCACCTTAAAATCCCGAAACGAAATATTAGCAAATGTTTGGGGTACTTCGTCAAGTGTGTCAATAACTTGATTGAAAATAGTAGACAAGCACTTTAAATTGCTTTGTACCTTTAATTCAGATGTTCTGGAAATAACCTGGAGTGTTTGAGGAACTTTTGGTCTGACGAAGAAACGCAAATACCTTGTAATAGGAAACCAATTGATCAAGGTCAATTAAACTCACATCAAAGTGATCTTCCTTCATGAAAGTCAATGGACAATTGGCTACCATTTTGATAATGATCCAGGAAGATCATTGTTAAAAACCCATCGATAGTTCAAATACTATTGCTACTATGACCTTTCATGATTCATCATCTTGAGATTCTAGGAATCGGGCCTTTGATTTCTTAGAAGCAAGGGCTAGGCGATTGACAATAAACACTCAGTCAATAACTCGCATGCTAACAAATACCAACGACCTAAACATGTGTCCCAATGTAAATTTTGGTGCAACATTCACACACCTGTTCCCATATCTCGACAAGTGTAGGACATGATCCAAGTTGCAGTGAAGATATCGATCCAATAAATGATGGGAGGCTGGGTTTCGGCCACATAAAGGATGATGAAAAACAGGAACATCATGTAAGAAAAAGCTGTGTAGATACAGCGATTCAGTGGAACGCGCCATTGACGAACGAACCATGGAACACGAGATGAAATCGTTCCATTCCTCGCCTGCAAAAGATCGCACACATTCTTTTGATATTGGGAAAATGACAGTTCCAAGAATTACTTCGATGAAACGTAGGGTATTAGGTGATCTTTCAGCATATCAGACTAAGTGAAAATGACAAAAGGGAAGATTTGCTTGAAATCCTGCCCCCAATTGGAAGCACCACATGTTTCTGTTAAATACATCAATGCCACTAAGTGTGTTTTTGAGATGCACGAAAAATGGTTCACATTCTGCAGGTCAGATTGCACTTTCTTAGTTGTTTATGTTGGGTGTTAGCTGGCCTTTGGTGAATGTACAGGAAGGCTCATTGGTCCGATGGTCCATCCATGGTTTTTAATGCACTTGAGTTATTTTGCGGAATTTTATCTGAAATTAGCGGTCATTGTAACATAAAATAACTTTAGTCTGATTTTAGGACGCGTGACAGACCTGAGGTTGGAAGTGAGCTCCCTTGTACAAGTTCTTTCAGCATTGTGACTAGTCAAATACATAACCTTGGCTCATGAACGATCTCAACAACAGAAGTAATACTTAAAAGCACTTGACAGACATATATGACAATCACGAGTCTGTGTGTCAAATTTCAGCTCTTTACATATGTCAAATGTCAGAGCCCTTGGCGGTAGCATTCTATTGTCATCTATTGGCAACAAAAGTATCACAGACTTTCTTACTTTTATCAGTATTGAGAATCTTGTGCCTAACATTAGGATCTTGTTCGTCCTCATTTTCAAAAAAGAACTTTTGTAATTGACTTATGCCACAGGCAAAACCTCGACACATCCCTACAAGTCAAAGGGGGCGCTCAAGTGCAAAGGGGTATACAACGAACCCCGTGAGGATGTCGTATTTCTGTACATCGATGTTCATCGATTCAGCGAATTAAGAAGATGTACCAGCAATCCTAAAATCCCGATCTTTTGATTGCCCATGTTGCTCATATCCCGTAATAAGACACCCATCGTCACATGAATCTACGAAAAAAACAATATTGACTATCAACTTGGCTTGCATGGTGACCATCGTCCATTGACATTGCAACAGACTGAGCTTTCCGATAATCAGGGACAATTTCATCATTGGCCCGAAGGGGTAGGTGTTACAATCAAGGATGAGAAGAGATTCAAAACTTTCCGCCAAAACCCACAGCAGACCCTGCTTACTGGACCAAGCAATATGCAAAGAGGAAGTTGGCTATTTATTTCACAATGTCGCCTTATTTGAGCAATCAATATATGAAATGAAACCAGAATACTTGAATCAACTCCAATTGTTCTAATTCCTTGAACGTTGTAAAACATGTAAGTAGATATGTTTAGTAAAGTCACATTTTGCGTTAATTGTGATATTTGTTTCAGTTCTTCTCTTAAATCATGACCATTTAGTCAATGCCAGTTACTTATTTTGCATTAGATTCGTAAAGATAAGTCACAAGAAACTTACTAGGAGGAAAAATTTGAACTGTGTAGGCAGTAAGCCGTTAGCACGAGGTTGTTTAAGGAAGAAAGACTCGGTTGTTTGCATTTAATTTGAACGGTCAATTTTCATCCTTAACATTTCCGTCCATAGATGGAGGCATCCTTTTCCCACAATCAAAATTGAATCGTGTTCCTTTTTTCCGTCGAGCTTAAGAACAGAAAATAGCCACTTCACACATTAACTTGTTTTCGATTTTAATATATAATTTTAAGGTTTAAAGTGTTTGGCGGAAAAAAAAACTCGGTATATGGCCCAAAAGGCGTATGAAACACAGACAGCAAAAACATCTAATTTTGGCTCTTTCAAGTGAGCTGTCTCGTTGTTGGAAATTTATGACGCCTCAGCTTTCAACTGGAGCGCAAATTTTAGGCCAATTCTTACTCCTGCCATTTTGAGCACAAGTCCCAAGAGGAACAAGGTGCAATTTTTTAGCGCCAAAGCTTCATTTCTTCCTGCTCATTGTTGGAATGTCTTTCGAGTCGTTAAAATCCGGAAACTGTTGCAGCCAACAAAAGGCCCTTTCTTAGCTACATCTCAATTTAGAGTCGTCTGCCAATTTCTTTGAAGGGAGCTTGTGAATTCTACATTATTTGCTGACGGAGCATTCCCCTGAAGTGTAAGCTTTTTTTCTAGGTAGTGAAAATGAACAAGCCCAAATCTCACTGGGTCCTATTTCACCCCGAAAACTGGCCGTCCACTCGGAATAAAAGATTCAGAGGCCTTTTATCTCATCATTGCTCACTTTTGAAGCAACACTGTATCAAAAATGGTAGGCAAAGCTCTACCTACTGTGCACACAGTACTTTATGTCGATGGCGCAGTGTAAACGTCTAATTGGGCACAGCCATCTATTTTCAACATTTGCCGCATTACGCCTTCAACATCTGGGTTAGAATTCAAAAATTGATGGTCCGCATCCCGTATCTTCGCCTAAGAATGGCCTTTCTGGGAATTTTATGCGATTGCCCGTTGGTCCAAGTTCTTCTTAGAATATTAGATGAAGTAATGCAAACTTTCTTTGTTAGTTCTGTTTATGCTTAAGGGCACGAACAACAATACGCAAAAGTTTGCATGTGTTAATGGTACATCATGATTTGGCCAAAGTCACGTTCTTTATATGCTGAAACTCCCTTGTGCATTTCTAGTCATTAGATACACATCATCAAAATCAATTAGAAGGGTTGTTCCAAACAGGGGTATTGCTTTTTCCACCCATTTATGTGCATGAGATCTTTGAGGCACAAGGTATGCCTCAATTTCAAATGCACAAAGGCCCATCTCAGGGGCACTAGGAGGAAGAGACAGCAGTTGTCTCAACCTCATTGTCAAGTCTCTCAACAGACTTACCCCACCCCTTTCCTCTCTCCTTCCCTATTTCCCTCCCTTTATTCCCCTCCCTCTCCTAGAACCTCACCCTCAATTCCCTTAACCTCTCTTCTGCCCAAACTTTGTGGCCCTAAGCCCCCGTCTAGTCGCCATGAGCCCCACGCATCTTTTAGATCGTATGCTCAAGTGGCGGCCAGAGTTCCTTCTCCCACTTCTCCTCCCCTTTTACCCTCTCCTCAAAGGTTCTCTTATCCTCCACCTAAG
>NC_081445.1:9511416-9511842 GCF_007210705.1 Tigriopus californicus | reverse complement strand
GATCATTAAGTGTGTCTGCTTACCGGGTTGCTCCACGGGCAACATTGAGAAAACACGGGAAACAAGAACAAGAGAAGATAACACGGAATTTGCTTGAGAACGTGCATAAATCGAAGATACCACGGCATGTCAATCCACAGGGTCTGGTTGCGGGCCGCATAATCTTCCTGCAAATGGAACGAGAATCTCTCTGTTTTTAATGGCTAATCAGTAATCAGATAGAGCCCTGTTAATCGGGAAGGAAACAGTTTTTTCTGGTAACTAATACCAATACAAGAAATAATCAATATTAGAGACAGTTAAAGTATGCATTTTACATTCCATGTCCTTCACAGGTTTAATTGCATATCAAGCATTATTCATTGTTTTTTGCGCATTTTTAATTTGGGTATAGCACAAAACATATAAGTATTTTGCGACAAAATG
>NC_081445.1:9511262-9511380 GCF_007210705.1 Tigriopus californicus | reverse complement strand
ACAACGAAACAACCGAAAACCGAGGAATTTAGGACTGTTGGGGCGAGTCCTTTCATTTTTTTACTTTTTGCTAAAAATAATAGTTTAAAAATGGCAAAATGGGTGGTCGTGCCGGGAA
>NC_081445.1:9451305-9511231 GCF_007210705.1 Tigriopus californicus | reverse complement strand
GTTGGGGCGAGTCCTTTCATTTTTTTACTTTTTGCTAAAAATAATAGTTTAAAAATGGCAAAATGGGTGGTCGTGCCGGGAATCATAAATTACTTTAACGATTCTTACTCATAACGATCAATTTCCTGATCCCTAACATCACAACACACATCAAAATTCACCAACGTAAAATGCCTCATTCAACAGTTCTTTTCAAAATCATATCTAAAGGGGCCATTATTTGCAACATCGGACAGCCCAAACAAAATGGGGAGGAGGCACGGTGGATTTTTACATTAACTACTCGTAATATGCCATGAACACAATATTTTTCGGGTTAATATGTTCCTGAGTCAATAATTATATTTGACATTTTGATAGAATTAGCCAAAAACAACTTAAACGGATTGGCCCTATATTTGGTACAGGCTGATTCACAAAGTGCCCTCTGAAATGTAGAACGTAAACCATATTTCGTTTAGCGTAGGAAGCCTATTGCCATGGAACAATTTTGGTGACAGGTTATTCTAGACAAAGGTCTTTGAGTTTCGTGCCGTCCAAGAAGCCATAATGGCTGTATTTGTGCAATTTTCACAAATAAAAAAAATGTTTTTCGAGGTTTTACTTCTTCTGTTGTGGATTCTCAAACAGTTCCAGGAACTGTAAGTTAGACAATAGAAAAATGGCAATTTCCTTGACCCTTCCAACCAAGTTAATAAGTCGACCTTTCCGTCTCAAGTTCAATATCCTTTTTTGGCTTGATTACCTCCAAACGTCCTAATCAAACCCAAAACGTCACAACATAGCGTTGAGGAATTGAGGGAAAACTTAAAACTATAACAATAACAGAGAAAAAGCTTCAAAATGGTCATTTGAATGGATTAGTACCTTTTAAGATCAACAATGTTGATACAACAAATGTGAATTTGTTACAATTTGATGCCTTCTCTTTTGGAAATCAATCTTACTACTGATGAAACTGATCATTAAGTGTGTCTGCTTACCGGGTTGCTCCACGGGCAACATTGAGAAAACACGGGAAACAAGAACAAGAGAAGATAACACGGAATTTGCTTGAGAACGTGCATAAATCGAAGATACCACGGCATGTCAATCCACAGGGTCTGGTTGCGGGCCGCATAATCTTCCTGCAAATGGAACGAGAATCTCTCTGTTTTTAATGGCTAATCAGTAATCAGATAGAGCCCTGTTAATCGGGAAGGAAACAGTTTTTTCTGGTAACTAATACCAATACAAGAAATAATCAATATTAGAGACAGTTAAAGTATGCATTTTACATTCCATGTCCTTCACAGGTTTAATTGCATATCAAGCATTATTCATTGTTTTTTGCGCATTTTTAATTTGGGTATAGCACAAAACATATAAGTATTTTGCGACAAATTGAGCCTTGCAGCTGAGTGGCCGAAAATGCAGAGCTAATAATAAGCCAAATCCTTCTCCTCAGAAGTGGAGGGTTCGATTCCCGCCATCGTAAGTTCACTTTTTTGTAAAGGATATGTGGGTAAGTGCATTTTCAAAAGAGAGTTTCCCAGTTTAATTCTCCTACCCAACCTTTCTTAGCAAGACTTATAGTTCTAACAATACCCACAGATAGAGGACAATTGTTATGGCAGGCACACTTTGTTGACAAGGCTCACCCTTGAAAGTGTCTGCAAAAATCAATGAACTTGTGACTGCACTGGGCTGTTGGCAATTTGCTAGTTTGATTGTCAACGCACATTTCCAATGAACTTAACTGAAGGTGCAGATACAATGAAATAATAATGAAATAGAATTCTGGAATTTAGGTTTGCTAGAGTGAATCAAATTCGCATCGTTCTTGATGCCTAACATGTAACATTTTTGCTGCTTTCAAAACCGTTCTTACCGTCTGCAGTCACTACTTTGCGATGATTTGTCATTAATTCGCTTTGTCAAATTCAGTGTAGTTTCGTGATTTTGAGCCCAAATGTTAGTTTCAGAGCATATCTTTTTGCATGTTTTGACCGGTTGTTATGCATATTTGTTTGCCTATTTTGGCCAGCTTCTATGCCTTTCTTATGTTACCAAATGGACATTTTTTCTGCATATTTCGATTTTCTCTAATCATTACTCTAGGGGAGAAACTAACAGGGTCTCTAGGGGAAACAAAGGACAAAACGCCATTTTAAGGGTTCGAAATTGATACACAAGACAAATTGCAGAAGGATTGCTCGAGTGTTTCGTGGGAACTTTTTCATTTTCGGTGGAATTCCAAAAATAACGACGCTACTGATATACAATGTTATCCACTTGGAAACTTTATATCCACTCCTTTAAGACCAATGATTGTTCGTTTTACATGATTGTTTTGATCCGAATTATTCCAATTATTATTCGTTCTTCCTCAATAAGGTTTAAACACTGAGCAGTAGGCAATGAGTTCAATTATTCTTTTAGTTGTAAATAGCAGCCGCTTTTGTTACTTCAACCAATTACTAAGAATAGTTAACTTTAGGTGTACCGTTAGAAGAAACTTTTCATTTTCGTAAATATATTAAGCGTTGGAAAAAGCAAATTGTTGTTTGACGCTTGTTGGCAGTCTTGAAATGCAATCCAAAAGAATTACTTCATCACACCTGTCACCTCATACCGCTATTTTGCCTTTCCTGGGTGGACTCCTGATTTTCTGGACTGTTGCCGTTATTCTGATAAGAGGTTGGACAAGTGAAGCAAAATTCGTCATCGAGTCTCTTGGAAAAATGGATGCACAAGGATACCACCATTATTTTAACACTGATGGAGTAGTCTTAGTATTTGTTTCCAGTGACATGTACCAATGCGTGTTAAAACAAATGATCATTTTTTGTGGTAAAAGGCTTGGAATCAAACCTAGGTAATAATGATCTGTAACTCAAGCAAGGAATGTTTAAAAGTAGAACTGCGTTTAGCCTTTGCTTTTCAGGAGAAGAGTATATCTGAGCCAGAATAGGAATTTATGAGTGGACACATTGCCATTGAAGAAAGAGTTAATCTGAAAGAGTAGGAAAAAGTCTCTTCTTCAAAAGGTGTTCTTCGATATACCTTGCTCAGAAGGTATTGTGGGATTAGCTTTGATACAGTTCCTAGGAGAGTGGAAAGCAGCAATTTGAACAAAAGAGAGTTCAAGAGAGATTGAATGCACCAACAGCCTCTTTGATTTTCAAGCACATGAATGTACTCTCAAAAACAAAGTGAACCATCAAATGCTACTAAAGCTGACATTTTGGCAAAGCTCATGGAAAGTATTAAAATAGCTCATGTAATTTCAAAGTATCAACCCTAGGGATAAGAATTCATCAAAAACCATTTGTGACCACCTGGCAGAAAATGGCACAAATCCCTTCAAAGTTGACCTTTGGAATTGAGAAGTTGCCTTGGACGAGAAGAGATTAATGGCCGTTTTTGACCTTCTAGAGAAATTTGCGACAGAGAGTAGCAAATAGTCAATTTTTGCCAGTTCTAAATAACTGTCTCTTAGCTTTATTTCTAATATTTATATTTGTGTAGAAATATCGGATTTCTGGACTTGCTAACCGTCTGAAGGTTGACTTTCCCTTGAGGGCTGTCAAATAGTCTCAAATGTGTAAGTATTATTTCTGCCATTAGAAGGCCTTGTATTCAGGGATGAGAAATCATTTAAAGCCATTTTTGAACACTTGCTAGAAAATGGTGGCAGAAATTCCTTCAAAGACGATTTTTACCATCAAGGAGATAACTTGAATGGGAGATCATTGAAAGCCACTATCGACCACCTGGCAGAAAGTGGAGTGGCAAAAATTCCTTCCAGGTCAATTTTTTCCGTCACTGCTTCGATGGGATACAAGATCTACCAAATGTGTTTCAGCCTTTTGAACAGGTCCAGGAATCAAGACGTCCTCTAGTTATCTTGCAGTTTGCAAAAGCAAAAACTGATCTTTATGTTACCAATGTCTCTTGGCCCAAAAAAAAGAGCGAACACACCCTTTGAGACTTGAACCCCTGTTTCCAGGCCATTGTTGTGCTGACAAGGTCTAAAATTTGTCGCAACAAATGGCTGGCTTCTCTTTGTCGTAAAACATAATTGAATTTACCCCAATACAATTCGTCCAATCAGCCAAAACACGACATTTCTCAGGAAAATTGGACGAAAGAACAAGACAAATAGCGTCAGTACTCAATCCGAACAACTCAATAAGTTTTTGAGTCAATGAAGCTTAACCAAGTGCTTGACACCTTCAAGAAGAAACTAGTCTAAAGAACGACTTGTAGCTCCAGTTTTCAAACTGACTTGAGAAATAAAACAGAGTGAGCAATTCCCAAAGCTCATAACAGCAACTCGAGCTTTTTGAACCGGAACTTAAGGCTCATTTAAAGCTACGGTTCTCTTTCTTCTTAAAAGAAATTCGTTACTGCCAACTGCAGAGGCCAAACTACGATTTCCCGCTTTCCTCAAGAAGAATGAGAGACTCTGGAGACGCTTCAGAAGACAACCAACTTAATGAGAAACTGTGATTAATAGATTTCGAGCTCATATTTTATTGCTATAATAATACAAGACAGTACAAGTATAAAAGTACAGCCTGAACATGTACTGTTTTACAACGGAAAAATGAATTGCAGTTGGAAACTGCTGAATATTTACTAGAGAAGATTCCTTCGTTGAATTTTTAATCTGGATAACTTTGAATGCCTTTCGAGTGAATCAAAGGTTCACAAGTAAGTTAGATGAGTTTGTCGCGACAGATCCATGAGAAAAAATGTTCGTCCATTCGGATAAGATTCTTCCCAGCTCTTCAAGTCACAATAGAAATGAATTTTGAAGATGTGCAAAACTATACATATCTGTTGTTGTTTTTGCGGGGGAATATTCATTGGACTATAAATAAAAGATTTTTAAACTCATCTTTACCTTGATATCAATTGGGATAGTTAGGCATTTCTTTTTTGCCTTCAAAGTCAACTTGGCAATTAAATTATCTCTACTGAAATCAATTTTTGATCTCATACCTCGATTGAGACACTTCCAATAAAGCCGGCTGAAAATGTGGCTCATCTGATCCTTTCGTACCTTGTGGAACCTTTTGTAAGGTCACACCGTATTCGTATGTCTCAATAGGGACCCTTACGTTCAACGCCAGACAGCCCAAACGAAATGGCGAAGGAAAGAAAAGTTCGGTAGATTGCTAAATACACTATTTGTAACATGCCATGAGTGCAATTACTTCTCCGAACATTATGTGACCTGAGCCACTAAATGTTCATACGATTTTAGTAAAATTAGTCAAAAATAACTCAAACGCATCATAATTGAAAAGTGAGAAATGGACCAAATCAGCGCTTTATTTGGTTGAGGCTAGCTCACAAATCGCCCTATGGAGTGCAAGATGTGAACCATATTTCGTGTAGCATAAGAAGCCTTTCAAGCTCGCCTGAAGTTAGTAAAGTGTACAGATAAAAATAACCACCATTAATAACGCCAGACACTGCATAAATTAAAAGTTCGGTAGATTTTTTATTTCGAGGTACTACTGCGTCATTCGTTAGCTTTGGCTGTTCACTGGACAGACATGAGATGATAATCTTTTTTGATGCATCCAGAAATGCATCCCACGCTAGATTATTCTTTGAGCCTTGGAATTCAAGATTCAAAGAAAGGCGTGCAAAACTTCGCCAACTGTGATTCCGCAACGGATGCGCTCGAGTGGCTGGGAAACCTTGAATCGTTGAACCACTTGACGTTTATTGTCTTCAGACAGGGTGCTCCATTGATGCGATTGTCAATCTCACCAGTAAAGGATATACCTTTCCGCAATATGGAGATAAAAAAAGAAGATCTAATAACTTTGCAAGATACTGGAATCCCAGCCTTCTGAGGTGCACTTCATATTAGGGCGAATATTGAAATGTTGACAGTATGATGTCACATAACTTGTGGTAATTACTTTACAACTGTACCAGTTTATCTTTATTATGACTCTTAGTCATGTTGATATTTGCAAAATTCAGTTTGATATATGGTGGACATAAAATTTAAATGTATGCTAAAATCGCAATGTGACAAACGATTTGACTAGACTTTGTTCGGTGCACATCAAAGAAATTGTATGCATATTTCAGAACTCTTTTACAACGCAATTGAACATCTCAATAACTGCAACATCTCTGCAAAATCTGCTTTGACGAAGATCATCTTTCAAGACAAGTAAAACTAAAAGACATAATGTAATATGCATTTAAGTAGGTTTTTAAAGTCGAAGACAGGATGATAACAAAAAACGCCAGTTTTGAGACGCTTTTTACTGGTTACTGATCCCGATAATTTTACAAAGTTTTATGGAATTTAACTGGGGAGTTTTGGGTCATATTATTTACTTTATGCTGTTGGTTGACCGTTTGATTTGGTCTGAGTTATTAAAACAACCAGTGGTTCAGATGCGATTTTGTTTCTAATACTTGATTTCACAATAGTTCGAAAAAAATCTTGCTGAGCCAAAATTCACGGCCAGAACATTTATCTATCCATTATCCATCCGATTTTTCAAATACCTATAGTGTGTCAAAATGGGGTCAAAGAGACATTTGACCCATTGCCACACATTTTGTACAACGTAATTAAAAGTTCTTATCAGACAATTGCTCTGCTTTTTATATCCGAAATATCTCCCAATATAATGGTACACCTCAATTTATATTAAATCTAGTACAGCTTAATGAATGAATCTCATCAATTTGTCATTTCAGTCCGGCACAAAGCCATTTTTCTAGAAAATATGCCGATTTTGAGCCGATTTGAAATCATTCTGGCAAATCTTAAAGTTTCTGGAGATAAAAAAGCATCACAAACGTCACAATTGAGAATGTGTGAAATTGCAATGCTTTGGAAAGGAACAAGCTACTCAACTGAAGATTGAACTCTTGCTTGCTAAAAAGCCTAATCCTGTCTTGCATAAAAGGAAAATCGAAGTGACAACAAGTGTTAAAAATGAAAAAGAGCAATTTCGTAGACGTTCTTTCAACAGAACTTGTGTTAAGTGTGCTCGCCTAGATGGTCTAGCTTGACAAATTAACTTTCTTTCCTCATTGCCGACAAAAGAAACCTTTCGAAACACTTGGGCTGACAATAAACGTCAATTTCCTAGAGGGTATGTCTGCAACAATCATCTAATTGTCACATGTCCAAACTTGACCGAAAATGGCAGGGAAAAGAAGCTCAGAAAGAAAGGCTCGATTTCTATAAAAGTCGTTATGATGAATGTAGAATATTGAAACAGGATGGTCACCTGAGTGTCAACTTGTTAATACTTGAAATTTGAAGTAAATAAAACGACATGTATTGCGGTTTTTTATTTACTTTTATAGATCTGATATGATAACCATTAAATGTCTTAATAACAGGGTGAATAAAGAGAAGCAAAGATAAATAAAGGAATTTTGAAAGCTTCTTAGCATTAACCACCATGACACATCAAAACCAGAAAGGAAGCAGTTGGTTTTACATTATGTGTCTTTCGACCATCCTAAAGGTCTAGGCAAAGAAATGACATTCCAGAGATATTTCGGTTTAACCAAATCACAATCACGAAAGTGAAGGCAATCTTGCTTTGAATATAATTGTTTGCGTGGTTTTAAGAATTTGTGTTTCACAGAGAGAAACGTTAATGGACTGGTCGGTGGGAGTGACGCTTCTCTCCCTAGGGCTCTTGACCCATCTAAAGGTCTGGGTTTCCCCAATGTATGATAGATCATTCAAGACCGTCATGCAAGGGTGCCAAGCAATAAGATAAAGGTCATTCTCTCTTTATTTACTGTACGCTTGGGAGAAGGAGACGTAGATAAGATTTGGCTCCTCATTCCAACCAAAAAAAGGACCACAAGTGAAGGGTCAATTCCGGTTTTTGCTTTTCTCTCTCCATTTAAAGTCAAAAGAGAATGACAAAATCAATGGCCTGAATCTCAAACTTCAAGTCCAATAGCGGACTGCAATACATCTGATGGTACTGAAGGATTTTTTGTAATGTACGTACTACAAGTCACGGGACCGGCAATGTGTCAGAACTTCCATTTGAAAATAAAACACAATGCGAAGAGTAAATTTTTTTAGGACTTCCAGAGCGTCATATTGCCATAATTGTCTTCATTCTTGGTTAAAATGAAAGCGGTGTACTGTTTTGAAAGTTTTTAATTACAAGCATCAAAATGGCCATCCGCCCTCTGAGACCATTGCCATTCTCCTCACTCGCCCTAAAACTCATTTCGTCCAACATTTTTTGGCAGTTCTTAAAAGTTAGAACGGACAGAAGAAATACCCATGTGTTCCACCTCCTTGACGGTTCCAAAGCTGTGCCAAACTCCCTCTTCAATGACGATAGCAGGCGTCACCAAAGCAGAAGTGAAGCCAATTTTCGGAATGTCCTTGAAACCTAGTGTCCACGCAATAACTCAATTTGTGTAAAAGTATTGTCCTCTCCTTCACCGAAGGAATTGAGACCGAGGAGGCATGGAAATTGAACGGCACCCTGTACCTTGAATTCGGTTTCCCCGAACTTTTTGAGCAAAACGTATTGAAAGCGCTCGTGGGCGACGAATTTCTTCCGAGAATCCAGAATGGCCATGATGTAGTTGGCATCTTTATGAGTGATCCCGTCGTGGGTTTTGGTCTGAAGGAACGTCTCCACCTCCTCCAGGTTCTCACATTGTTCCAGCAATGAGATAGCATAGTCTTCACACCTGGAAGGAATCGTGGAAGGGGTTTGAGTTTTTCATCTCCGTCCGGTCAAAATGAAAGGAGAAAAAGCTGAGATAAATTTGGTTCAAGTGGTACGAGTATTTTCATTTTTATTGCACTAGAAATTGTTCCATGCAGAATAAATATGTTGCTCGTGTGATACGCACCCACTCGTACCTGCGTCGAATTGCTTATCAAATCTCATATGTCTGGATGAATTCCAGCTCCATGGAAATCTTTTTCAAACTATTCCATTCTCTTCTTTTGGCTTTTTAAGATCGTTGATACGTACGATATATTTCGTTGATGGGTTTCTTTCGAAGATACGGGAAAACATTTGGGACAACTTGACAAAGTCTTGATGGAGGCTCACGTGGCAATTCCATTTGTTTTAGGTTTTTCTAGATTCTAGGACCAAGATGAGTACATTCCACTTTCAAAAGAAAAAACAATTTTTGATTCTTTTAGGCGGAGGTTACAAAGCTGAATGGATTATGCATTCACAATGATTAACTGCTGCAAAGATGTTTATAAAATGGAAGACAATATTAAAAGGATTTTTTTCAAATTAATGGGAGAGGGAGTAAAAGATGACCACCATTATTGATTGGGGTGTCACACAAGCCAGATTTGCAGCGGTAGCATCTATAGAGTGATGAAAAGCTCTGAGAATTCGCCCACTCAAAGGTAGTGTCTCCAAGCTTTTTGCTCATGAGTTTTCATTTGAACAATTTGTTGTTAATTTTCAATTTTGGATATTTTTGGGCTTGCCATATACCAGATTGCAAGCAAAACAAATATGTGATTGAAATATTTTTCCAAATGGCAAACAATTGTGTAAATTTGAGTTTGCGAACCTTGGATGAATTTTGATCATAATACTTTCAATAGCAATCATGGTCAGCCTATTCAACTGAAAATCTGAGGTAGTATTTTTCACGTTCCAATCAAGTTACAGGAATAGCTGTGTGTGGTCTCTAATTTATGACATGAACACAAGTGTAATAATTCCAAAAAGCAAGGAGCTAACAAACTTGTTTACAAGACAAAACTGTGAATGAAAAATTTTATGTATACAATGTTTATTAGAGTGAATAAATGAAGAGGTTTGTAATTTTAGAAAACGAGTAATCCCAACAAATAATTATACCAACATGGACAAACTTCCAAGTCTTGAAAATGACTATTTAGTGTAGAAAAAGTACCAAATCTATTTTATACAATTTTGGTGTTGTTTTTCATGGTTTTTCTAACCGCTAGGGGGAATGTAATCCCCAGTCCCATTAAAATGAAAGGTTATAATTCGTCAACTTGCTACCTTCTAATCCTTATATGATATTTGGTCTGCCAACGCATTTGAGTTGGCAGAGCAAGCTAGTTGTTGAATGCAAGGGTTAATCTGGAATATATAGACGTCAAGTTCCACACATTTTTTTATTTCATATCAAATGCTTTAAAATAAGTATTTAATCAAATTCAAGCTGGAAAGCAAACGTGCTAAAATACATTTGGCAAATATGTAACGCATAAGCTGAAATATATCAAAACTAAATTCAAGACCTTTGCAAACTTGTACCCTGAGTACAATTGAAAGATGTGCCCAATTTTGTTACAAACTGACTTATCATCTCATCAGCTTATTGAATTTGGTAGTTTTCTTTCATTATTGCCTAGACTAAGGCAAACCTAAAGTGGGCTTTGCTTAAACATAATATTACCACTCTAGCTTCAAGTAATGTCTTAAAAGCCTTTTAAAAGCCGAAGAAAATGCGTTAGCTGGTTGAAAATAGAAATTAGGCTGGGGAAAAAGCCATGCAAAAAAACAGACTCCAGCAGTCCATGCCAAATCGAGTTGTCTGTGGACAGAGCCGCAGAAGTGAGAACACGATGAAGAAAGCGAAACTAACGAAATGAACTCTTCAACGATCTCGGGGCCATCGGCCGCTTTCTGCTCCAGTTCCCCTGAGAATTGACTACTAAAGATCTGTTTACGATAAGCAAGGCACAAACGGCTCTGACAGTTTGATGACACATAAATTCAATTAAAAAGCAGCTTCAGAGTTCACCAGGATAAGAAAACACAAACTAAAGTGAACATGAACAGGATTGATAATTGAGAATACATCTAAGTCAATAAAATCTTAACCCCGTCTCCCCATTTGGAGATCAAAGCCACCAAGTTCATAAAAATGGAAATTGTATCAGTTGACTTCAACCGCGTTTCATGTTCTTAGGCACATAATTTTACCTTGGAGGAATTACCTTCAGATTCTTTGAGGAAACATTTTTTTTAAAAACTGACAGTTCTTTGAGAAAGCAAAAAAAGAGAAAACTAACATGTACGGCGCAATTTATCTTTGATAGATGATTTTGTAACAGAAAGCATGTCATTTCGAACTTTTATGTGTCTCGTCTCGAAAGCGCTCGACCGTTCCAACTGATAAGTTAAAAATCTACTTAAACTTTGTCATTACATGAAAATCTCAAATGAGACGGCATAACCGTACAATGCTTATCGAGAGATTTTATCGCATTTCTAAAATATTAACAAAAGATAGTTGTTAACAGAGTAAACATGGTCAAAATAAGATTTAAAAATTGAATTTGCTACTGGGTCGACGATTTGATTCTCCAAGTTAGACATGAAATGGAGTCAAAACACTAAAACAGTATATTCTTCCTGCACTAGCTAGTATTACTTGGTATGAATAATGTTAGTAGAGGTAAGAAGGGCACTAACAATTGATATGGAGATTGAAATTAGACAGAGCGAGGCAAGCGCTCTATAACTTTTTTAGGTTTCCTGTGTGCTCCATATCTTAAGCAATACACATAACAATATCTTTTTTTCGTAATATAAAATATTTTGAAAGCCCCTCAGATATGAATTTGTGAATATGGTGCAGTATTGAAACTCATTTACCTCGTCATCGAAAGTTTGTTCAAGCTTGTTCCAAGGTTTTCCATTTGTTTAACAGTCACCTTTCTCCCAAAAGCAATTTGAATGGGGGCGGGAAATTTGATTTTTCCTCTTATCATCCTTTACTTCAAATCATCAAAAATAAAGATATATAGAAATATCAAATCATTTGACATGGAGGTCAAAGACCTATTTTCCTGGGTTCAACAAAGCCTTGTCCTATGAAGTCACAGACATAGATCTCTCAAAATTCCTTAGGGAAGCGGTCAAGTTCATGCCGAGCGCCCATGATCATGTGCCTCAAAGTTTTTCGTACTCTGTAGCGACATTTCATTGTTATTTATTGATATAAAAACCGAGCAAGAGATAGCTTTGAAATTTGAACAATGTGAAGGCAAAGAGCGAGTTGCGAAATGTTGTCGTTCGAGCTCGTTCCAAACCCAGGTGATTTATTTAGCTTCTCACTGGCTCTCTATGTCTCTAACGTAGAAGTACAGTAGAAGTAGTAGTAGTAAGTAGTAATGGTCCTTCTCAAAACAAATGTGACTTCAAAAGCTGCAAAAGTCATAAATCAAAGGCACTTTTTGTATCCTCGCGAAAGTTTGCCCCTTGTTAAAATACCGAAACAAACGGATAAAAGTGAGGTAGAACTTGCTCATCTTTCTGATCTAGCGTTGGCTGGTGTTCAATTACAAACCCAAGCAGGGTTCATGCTTGACATGTTCCGAGCTAATTCCTCGATCGTGATTCGGAGGGCCGACTGAATATGAGAAAGAAGATTCCACTTCGGTAAGTTGGGATGCAATCAGTGTTCTCAGACTTGATGGACCACCATTATTGGTTTATTGGTGAGGCATAGAAAGGATTACCGAGTGGGCCTTCAAGTAATACTGTACTATTCAGCGCAGTACAGAAACGATGACTTCTCGCACTCAGAGCTTGAGATGTGTACAGGGTGTTGCAAAAGTAATGGACCATTTCTAGTTTTCAAGTGTTCTAAGTTGTTTTATTGTGCATTGATGTAATAAATCAAAATTCTATTGCTGTTGTAAAAAATAGAAATTGTCATTGCTTGCCAATATGATGATATGCTTTTATGTTGATATTGTTGGGGGCTAACTCTTTTAAAAAGAAGATTGGTTCAAAACCATGTTTAGGGGAATTGACCAGGAGGATAAAGCACTCACCACTCGCTAGAGACCCGAAGACCTTTCAAATGAAGTCAAACGAGCTTTTGAGATACAGCCTGGTCAAGCAGCATAATTTTTGCACTACTTCGAATTCGATTGATATTCATAAATCGGATGGTCTAAAAGTTTTTCAATACTAAAAATTTCGAACCCCTTGAAAAATACCATGAAATGGTATGGTCTCAAGTTCATCTGTTTAAGCAACGAATCTGATTTATCAGATTTCTAGAAGGATTTCTGTGTTTGTTAGATTACATTTACATAAGATCCTCTAATCCTGTCCTTAAATTTATAAGAAAAACGACAATGTCCCATATTGTTTATGCCTACATACATGAAAAGAGTTGTAGCTGTTTATCAAGAGAAGGAATAAAATATTTTCATTCACATTTCTTTGACCCATCACTCATTCACAAAAATAAAAAAATGGTAATGATTCGCTCACTATTATCTAATGACTGGGCCATCTGGCCCATAAAGTAAAATTTTTAGGCACAAATACATCAAAAAGAAAATTTGTCTAAAAATGTGAATGAATAGCGTAGAGAGGGGAGCTCTCTTTCTCGGCTTGCCCTCTGATGATGGGTGTCCGTATTGAGGGATATCTCCGCGACATAAATATTTACCTCACCCTTGGGAATGATCACAGGTTCGCCCTTGTATGGTGCTAAAGGAGCAACTTATGTTGTGATTTTAATGCTACATAGAGCTTGAACTCGGTTGGTGGGGATCAAACCATGCACAATGGAAGGTGTTATGTTCTTGTCTCATCTAGTCACTCTGCTCTTTTCCTTCAATGCATGCTCTCGGTGATTCATCTCTCTTCTGTGTATATATACCTATAACTCAAGTCAATAAACAACTTGCCATCCACCGGCTCACGACCATCGAACAGAAGGGAAAGCGGAGGGCTCTACCAACTCACTAAACAACTTTTTTGAGGGCTTCCTGGAATGACTGGGAACGGAATTTCCAACATTTAATAAAAGAACTGATGTATTTTGCTTAGATTTGCATTCTACTAAAAAAAAATAAGGTTGATGGATCTCTTGAACTTGGGTTTGATAAAGAATTTTGACCAAAAACTTGTCGAAGTCTGACTTGAATCCTGCTACATAATTAACGCTTACTTTTTCCCTGGGAAAATTAGAAGAAGCAAATTGTACAATGAAGGAGCCCAAGAAAGAAAATACGATAACTTCATTTTTCGAACTTGCCTGGATTTTCAAGGGCTTTGAGATGCTTGCAAAACGCACGTTAAGCCTCTTCGGTCGCTGCAATTGACCCTAAAGCCTGGGTTGGAACAACGGTTATGAGGGCTTTTTGAAAACGAACAGTATCAGAGACCTTTTTGAAAACGAACAGTATCAGAGACCTTTTGCACCTTCTCTGAATCCTGTACAATCCCAACCTTTCTAACCTCTTCCATCAAGAGAGCTCTCTCATACCTTCGAAATTCCGAATGAAGCTTTTTTCCGACTTATCCGACCTTTTGCAAGCTTGCTGAACTCATTGGAGCCCAAATGGGCGAGGCACATTCAAGATGTAGCTGAACAATCGACTTGTACAGAGTTAGCATCGTGATACTCTCTCTGGAGTTAAACGTCCGATAGATCCAATTTCAGGCATGAAAAGAAGCATTAGAAGCCAAGTCCAATCAACAAAAATTCAATAACATCCATCTATGCATGTCAGTGGGATAAATGTAATTTAATTGCTATGATTGCTCACATGAGAAACCAATCACAGTGTTCCAAATGACAAAAGGAAGCTGTTGAAAACCTCGCACATTTAGACCAAGGGTCAGAATGTTTGCATTTATGAAAAATATTTCGACCGAGAAGGTGCAGATCCTGAAATTACAGAGCATTCGTCTTTTTGAAAATAAGTTACTTGTAACTGTATACTCATTTTCTTTCTCACGGTGTTTAGAATGTTGTTAATTAATTTTCAACTATGCTCTGAAGACATTTAAAGAAGGTTTTTGATATTAGTAAATCAAGAAATTTAATTCCTGTTTTGCAAGAAAAGTCACTTGTCGATCAAAAAGCTATAAGATGACAATTCAAATGCACGTCACACTAAAAGTGCAGAACATCAAAATCATTAGATATGCTAGTTGCATCTTCAGTAGAAATTTCATGGACATGAATAAAGCGGCTACTTAGGTATCGCAATTTGAATGTTCCAATTTTTGTCAAAACTAAGCTACAAATGCCCTAATGGTACCTTGGCGATAGTTAATTAACGTAAATCATACTTTTACGACCTCAGATTTTCATATGAGCTATTTTCTTTCCTCTCTTCTTTCTCGGGCTCCTTCATTGTTCAATTTGCTTTCCTCTGATATTCGTAGGGAATACGTAGGCCTTGCTGATCCGGTAGCATCTTTCAAGTCAGACTTAGACAAATCTTTAGATAGCATACCAGATCAACCCTACATTCAAGGACTAGCTCGGTCTGCCAACTCAAACTCATTGGTAGACCAAATATCATGTAACCATTGAAAGGTTATAAATAGACTAATTATAACCTTTCATTTTAATAGTACTGGGGATTACATTCCCTGTAGCGGATAGAAAGCCCGTGAAAAACCAAACCAAAAAAATTAGATACATTAGTTAAAAATGGTATGGTAAGTCAATAAAAGGCACATTAGAAAGACATATTTTGAAAAAGAAATTCAGATTTCCTTCTAAGAGTATTGCATAATGGTATGCTGAAAAAATTGCGGTATTCTATTTAGCGGTAGAGTTTTCTAATTTGAATCGTGACTACAAGCCTAGTGCATATTTGATCATTACATTTTCTTTAAAATGGCATTGATTTTCATGAAATCGCAATGAACTACACAACTTGGTAAATGAAGCAGATTTACAAAATATTGAATCCAAAATATGTATTTAAAATATGTTTCAAGTTGCCCAACATGTTACTTTAAGAATATAGCATCATTCAATGTAACAAAAATAAATCCCCGAAGTTTCTGAGATAAAAAATGTGCTTAATATGTTAATCAATTTGTGGCAAGTGGTCGTCAGCGAATTTGGTGGCCAATTTTGACAAAAACTGGGATATTTAAGTTACAATAGCCATGTTGTCCCTTTATTTATGTCCATGAAATTTCTGCTGAAGGTGCAACTAATATATGTAACGATTTTGATATTCTGTAATTTTTGTGTTATGTGCCATTAAGTGTGTTTTAAGTGCCATTTTGATCAACAAGCTTTTTGATCAGCAAGTGACTTTTTAACAAAACAGAAATTGAACTTTCTGATTTACTGATATCAAAAACCGTCTTTTAAAGTCTTGAGAGTATACTTGACAGTTACTTAACAACATTCCTAACACTGTGTGGTCATGTTGGGTGCTAAGATCGAAAAGTCCGCCATCAGATCATCCAATTTTTTCGATAACTAAAATCATGTCTAGATCAAACTCTGTTTATGGCTGTGATCAGGGTCTATAAGTTTCCACAGGCACGGTCGGCGAGGAGAATCGAACCGGGAACCTTTTTCTCATGAAATCGGGAAACAATGCTAATCCCACAAACCCTATCCCTCGTAATATAAATATTGAGATATTGAAAACTGCAAAAATGCAAGTCTATTGAATTGGCTAGAGCCATGATAATGATTGGGCTTGGGCTTGCGGGAAAGAGCGACAGAACAATTTTCAATCGTGATTTCCCACTGTCGTGATCAGTGATTGCTAACGAAAGGTGGCGAGGAACTAATTAGCTCCCAAGAAAGTCATTAAGGGCGGTAATGATGCAGCGGATCCTACCTGTGTTCAATCTCTTGGTATTCCCGTTTGTACTCGGGCGTGTTTTTGGCCTTGGCCGACGCTTCACAAGCAAACTCGAAGCACTTCTTCACTGGGCAAAAGAACTCGCTGGACACGTCATTTACGTTCTCGAGAGTGGCGATTATGTACGCAGGACTAGTGATTGCCTTGAACAACTCAATTCGCTTGAGTGGGTCGGTGATCTTTTCAATTCTTTCCAAACGATATCCGTACCGAAACATGATTTTGACGCGCTCGTAATCGTTCTTCTTGGCCGCGTAGAGCAATGACCCGCTATTGATCTTGGGTCCTCCAGTGGAGCCTGCATAAGCCTTGCTTTTGTGCGTGAACTTCTTTGTTTTGTTGGACAGATTCCACTTGAGAATGGAGTGGAGAATATTGCTGTCCTCTTGAACAGCTGCACAATAGACCGCATGCTCTATGAGCTCATTCATGTCGGTGAGGGTCTTGATCTTTTTGTTGTTGTGGAAGTTGTCCAAGATGCCCAAGACCAGATGCTCGTCCTCGACCTTCACGGCCGACCTTAAAGCCTCTTTAATAGAAGCGTCCACATTGCCACGTGTCTCCTCTGACGCCGTGGTAAGGAAGTCAATGATCTCTTCTATGATGTCAATGTTTTGCGTGCTGGCCACGGCCGTGGTGACGCACTCCTTGCAGAACTTCTTATCGTTGAACAAGTTCCGATTGACATCCTCCTTCAGAACACTTAGGTCTTCATCCTTGATAGCCTGCAGAATGGCTTCCCGACTTAAATCCCCGACCCTGGTCATGCCATTGCAAAAGAGGGCGTCCACAGACTTGATCTCCCAAGAGAATCGCATTTCGGGATAAAGGCTGGACATGTTCATGTCCATGGTTGTAAAGGCTCGGGAATCTGAAAGGCGGAAACGGGTTTTGAACCTTTTATACACTCATGTCAGTCATGTGCTCAGATTTTCTTTAAGAACTAATCATGTTCTGCATATGAAGGGGGAAAAATGGCCGACTTTTTCCCGAGGGGATTTAGGAGAATGAACCTGTCGCTGTGCCTTGAGGGTGCAATGAAATTTACATTTTATTTAAATGGTAATCCTGGTCTTTGGGCGCTGGTGAGGCTGTCTGAAGGCCATTCCAGGACAGGATATGATATTTTGTGGCCTTTTGTATACATCCTGTGGAACACTTTTCTCTTCATGGTGGTACAGGCACCAAAGGCGAAACTTATAAAGGGAGGCAATTCAACTTGACCGTGCATTGGTAAAAGAAAGAAGTAGGTCTAAGTTTATAATTTCAATTCATTTGAAATAAACGAAAGTATGGGCAAAAAACATGTGTTTATTTTTTTTGCTGTTAGAAAATTTGTGACAAAGTGGGTAAATTGTCATCCTTCGCGTCGTTTGTCAGAACGCTCATCTGAAGACTTTTCGACCTCTGTTCTTTCGTCAAGAACGAAATTCCTTTCCGTTTACTGGGTCATGACTTTTCGCCTAGATGTCTCTCTTTGAGTTTCTTACTCATTTTTACATTTAGCCAACAGATGAATTCGAGGGCAAAAATAGCGAAGAAACCGGTAGCAAAAGAAGAATTTGCTTATTTGTTTAACTATTTCATGTTTATGTATTGAGTCATGGGACAATTCTTTCCCAAGGATTGCCATTTGATGTTGGGTGTCCCACAAACCAACGGCCAAGAGTACATATCACTAAACAGCCATGCATACGTAGAAGTAATCAGAAAATATTATTCGCTGTTACAAGGCTCTCTTTGGTGTGAGTTGTGGGTGCTGACGGTAGAGGGCGCAATCATAAATCAGCAGCAGTAGCCTTGTTAAATGGTTACTGATAATAGTTGTACTGGAAAACCACAACAAACCCCTATTCACTCTTCTTCCTTTTCTTTTCAGTGAAGTTCCAAAAAAGGCGACGTTATCGTGTAATGTCACAGCTCTCATTACATTCGTTGAAGATTCATTGTAACGAAGCATTTTTGACCTTCAGGAATGGAAGCAGGTTCGCCTCCTTCAGCTGCCAAAGCGAGCGATTTATGCTGTACTGTATTTCCCAACAAAAGCTGGGACTTGGCCAACATCAGGGGCCATGAATCACATACCACCATACGTCAGGTTCCGGTCTGATAAATAATACCTTAAACCTTTAAAAAAGGATGACATTCTTACAAAAATACTACTTTTCAGGGCTTAGCCGGGATTTGAACACGACACCTCGTGCGCCCGAACCATACCCCTAGACCTCTGAGCCACACTGACAGTTTAAGGTACTAAAATATTGCCTGTATTAAGTCAATAGGACCTTTGCTCAAACTAATTTTTGGGGGGCCGAGAGAGTCGCTCTTATTATGAAATAGTGGATCTTGGATCTGTTGCTACAGGACTAAATCCATGCTCAGCAACAGTATAACAAACAAAAATTGTTCTCAAATAATTGCTGTTTAGAGCTCCACCTCACCCTTGATTGGACCGTTCTCACCTTAAAGATGGAACAAGAGGAACACGCAAGACATTTCCGGTAGTTGCACTTGATCCCAGCGGGATTGGAACAACTTTCCGGTATTCAAATTGTTGAAGTAAAATCAACAACAAGAGATCAGCCCTTCGAAATTTGTCGTGAGAAGAAAAGACGAGCGCAATAAAAATGTTATGCTCTCTCTTTGCAAGGTCCTTTAGAAAGAACGTGGGACCAAGTGATAAAATCGCTTGTTTATTCTTCCTCTGTACTCTTAGAGGGCCTTGGCCTTGGAAGTAGTATTGTATATGCTTTGGTAGAACCATCCCACAATTCATAACTGCATCTACAAAGGACGACCAACAATAAGAAAAGGCTCTCTGAGGGATTTGAAAAGATTTCCGTGCAAGCCACTTTTATGGTGGGATCATCCCGTGCTCACTTGCCACATTTCAGACATTTTGGCCGATCCAATTTTGTAAATCGTATCAATCGTCTGGGATGTTTCAAATGCTAAGGAGATAAAACCGATCACCCCCCCAAAACGGTAGTCATAAATCTCATTTGAAGAACCGAATGCTTTAGTTTGGCAACGAGAATCCGGACTGATCCCTTGTATTTTGACCTTGAAGGCCACAATACCCAATACATAAAGGGAGAAAAAATCAAATAGGGAAATCAAGTGCTTACGGGGCCGATAATGAGTGACCAGCCTAAAAAGATCCATAAATAAATAATCAAATGGAGAGGCATTGTTAAATAACAAAACCTTTTTTTAAAAATATTTTCATATGCGCTTTTCATTGAAAAAATTATCGCAATGATATAGAAATGACAGCATTTGAACTTCTTTGGTAAAACATAAAAAAGTGAGATAAGAAGTATCTGGTTTGATTTATTCAGAGCTTGAAATGTATTTTTCTTTATGAAGTATCTGGTTTGATTTATTCAGAGCTTGAAATGTATTTTTCTTTATTCCATCAAAATTGGAGCTTTGGTGTTTTACAGTATAAAGTTTAAAAAACAAGTCATTTACTACAGTCAGTCGAATAGCTTATTGGAGTCAATTATGCCCATTAATTAAAGAGAGGGTAAAAATTGCAATCAGCAGTCTTTAAGACACGACATTTTTTAGATGATAGCATTTCCAGAGCAAGCGTAATAAATTCATGCCTCAATCAATGTATGCAAAATCTCTTCCTTTTTAGTAGCTTTCTAATTTGCGTGGGACTTGTAATGAAATTGTCTATTTTGACTCATTTTTAAAGCATCATATTCCTTTTCGGTGTCAACGTGAAATACTCCGGGATCTGGCTTTTCAGCTCGTCTTTTCTACTTTGACATTCTATTCATACCTCTTTAAACAATCCTCTATAAAAAATCTATTGAAAATTACGGGTGTTTGCAAAGTAATAAAGAATTGGTCAGGAATCCTGAGTTGGTGCACATGTATGTACTTAGTGAATGAGTGCATTGCTCCAAAGTTTCAGTGCTTTGTTGATATGTCAAGTGAATCAATCTGCTTGACTGGCCATGCCTTCATTGAGCCAAAATTCTGCTACGGCAATGTCTTTGCCCGCTAAATTGGGAGGAGTATTTTCGGCACTTGGGGCAATGTTGTGCAGAAGCTCTTCATTTGAGCTGTGACGTTTACCACACGAGAAATTGAGAAAAGTTGCATTTCCATTGCAAAAGCATGTTCCATGGATCAAGTAGGATTAGGAAAGCCTTTTATGACAGCCCCCCAACTCAGGAAGGAGCGTCCACGGCAGTGTCCGGTATGAGTCTTAAATTATGGACGCCCTCTACTAACAGTTGGAACATTAGGAAGGCTCAAGGGAGCTCTTTTGAAAATCACAGATCAAGGATGACAGAAGCAAAATTTGATGTGGCCAGAAATGTAAACGACCACTAGCACAAAAAGATATGTTTACAAAGTTGTTGGATACTCCAGTACATTTTGAATGTCTGTTGTACTTCATGCTCCGAGCAACATTTCACGTTGTGCATTGATACAAACCAGCCATGCACATTTAAAGTCCTGGAATGTTGCCGAATAAACCTATAGATCCTTCCAAAATGATGTGTTTTGTAAAACTAGGGCCCTGTAATTATTATACAGGGCACTATGCAAAACCTTAGAAGCAGTCAAGATTGGAAAGTAAACCAAATAATTCCTTTTGTATTAGACAAGTGCATATCAAAAGATCAAAATATCCAAAATATTTTCCCCAAGTTTGTTTTCTTAGTTAGGAATCATATGAAGCTTATTCGTTTAAGTGAATTAACAGAACTAAACACTTTCACTTGTTAACAGCCATTTAATATTTGAGTTTCATACATTTAATACGCAAATTAACATCCAATAAGATCGTGAACCATTCACTTGTCGACAGCAGGGTGACCTCCCAGAAGTCAAGAGGTTGCGTGGGCCTAATTTCTTCCTTGGTACGCTGAAAGTGTGCTTTTTGTGTCTGAAGTCTTGAGCTTGAAGTAAGCAAAATCTTCAAAGATCATGAAAGAAAAATCCAATTAAAATTTGATTTATTACGTCGCAGCTGCCAGTCAGACAACCTGATACAAAAAGACAGCCGATATGGAAAACGTTCTCTAAATATCTGTATTGTCTCTGACAGTAGCTAAGTCACAGCAATTCACCAATCAAAACTGGCAACTCTCCTTCTTGCTTTTGAATCGTAAGAAACATGTACATGCACTCACAACAAGATTTAAAAGTTTTTTTTTTAATCACTTTCCATTGCACCCATGTCAGATCTTTTACAGATCCAAGGTAATTATTATTCTACCATAAAACAATTTATGTAAGTTCTTGATCTTGTCGTGTGTGTGTCCAAAATTTGTTCAACTTTCACTATTTTATTGTTCAACGGAAGAGCCATACCTCCCAAATAAAACACTTCATTTTATTTGGCACCATTTGCGAAACAGGACGAGCTGGGAGCAAAAGTGAACAACTCATTGCTCAAATAAAACTGGCCAATAAAGGGCTGTATAAAAAAGGCCCGTCTTTGGATAAGCTTCGTCTGTGTGTTGACAGACATGTTTGGGCCTGTTTGGGCTCAACTCACATTTCCAATAGACAAATATCGAACTTTCACCCACTCAATCTGCACTGGATAGCCAAAGGAAAAGTGGGTGAAGAGCAATTTCCACTTTCGAGCCCATTGCACGAAGGACATTACTGGGTACTTTTATCTGGCGCTCAAAGTACTGACACTCGAATACTAGATGTGGACGTAGATGTGGACCTTCTTAAAGGGCGATGCTTGGGATCTAATCCGACCTTCCCATAGCCTAGATAGAACAATCCCCTTGAAGAGAGACCTAATCCGTGGGCAAGACCGAGTTGTCAAAATCAAATGAGAATCCACACCCTTTTCCCCAGATATCCTGATCCTAACAAGCTTGAAGAGGTATTTAAGCAAAGGGAAACTTCCTGGAACTTGGCAGCCTTTGAATCTTTTGCCATAGGCCTCCGAAAGTTTTTCGTACTGTACTTGCTACTATCAATGAGTCTTTTGGGACGGAGTAAAAAAATTGTACCCCTGGCATTTGCCTTATACAGTTCATTTGAGGTTTTGAGGAGAGTTGCGACTAAAAACGTCAATCAATTATTCATTGTGCAAGTTTAAAGCGCTCTTTAAGAAAAGAAGGTTTACGCTTGAAGTGCGGAGAAAAATATCGCAAAAAGGTCTTGAATTTTGCATGCTCATGATGCCCAGGATAAAGGGTTGATTGCCAATCGAAAAGAAAGGAACTGAATTCCCTTATCTTGAAACTGATCCCATAATCATGCGGCTTCTCTTTAAGGCCTACCTCTGATTAGAGTGACCACTATCAAATTCGCAAATAATTTGAGAGGAACATATCCTGGCGTCAGTGACAGATTGAAAATAATTTTAGCCTCACTTTTGAAGGGCCTAAGATATCGTTCGTTTCGACCAAGTTAGGAACTTCCAGAAGATACTGGCCAAAACAGGTTGCCTCATTGAAACCTGAACAATAAACCGTTTTGGTTGGGATAATAATATGGGACAATAATAGGATATCAAACAAAAGCGTTGAAAAGAAAGATTTTGATGTCAAAGTTCGTTATCTTGACAATGAGGCAACATCGCACGGCGGCTTCGGACCACTTTTTTCAATGATATTTAACTTTTTACAGCTTTCTTATGGTCTATCAACCCATGACATATCGGTTGAAGTCTGCAGTTTGGGTGTTAAAAATACAAGTACTACCTCAACGTTTTTTAGCTATTAAGCGCTATACTCATCGATCTTCAGGATGAATAGATACGACTTGAGGGTGGCACAATTCGGCGTTCAGTGTGTTTGAAACACCCAGTAGACACTTAGCCTTATTGACACAACCACGTCTCGTCTTGATCAAAGGTCCTTCATTGTGAATCTCTAAGAATAGAGGTGAAACCAAGATGCGACTTTGTGGCTCGGCAGAAATCACTCCGTGAGATTGAAATTGTGGCATCATGCGCAAGTTCAAGATCATCTCAATTGATGGCTTGAAGTTGAAGAGATCCTCTTATAAAAAATATCTTTTCACATTCCAATGCAAATGAAAACTTGCAACCACTTTGTCTGAGATCGGTTTAATGTTTAGGAACAATTTGATCCTTGAGAATATCTCCATGTACTTATCGGAATTGAGATTGGAGCTCTCACCCAAGAAGAACCACTGCATTGCAGGCTGATAATGAAAAGATTTCATTTCTAGGAGTAGGATACCCACATGAAATGCTTTGCTTCTTTAAGATATGCAACGTTTCGAAATGGAACACTTCAAACTCGTCATGCTTTTGGCCAAATTAAGCAATGCAGATCTGCTCACCTGCAAAAGGCAGCAAACCTATTGAAAATGAAAATGTTACGTCTTTTTCCTGCAAAACCTGTTTTGCTGCTTTAGATTCTAGGGGTTTGTTCCCTTTGAAAAGACGCAAAATTTGACTCGGATCTTCGAAGGTACTAAAATTACTTAATACATTCCTCGCAAGAAGGCACTTTTGGCATTTTGGTCCATAGAAAAAAACCGTACTCACCTTCACCAACCTCGTATTTGCAGGGTGGCTCGAAATAACGTCAATTTCACATTCATGATTGAAAAAAGAATCGATCAAAAATTTAAATTAAGTTTCCCGTGAAAAATTTTGAATCTTGGTCGTCTTCTAAGGTTCTTCTGTTAACCTTAGTGTTGAAAATTCATTTGATCTCATCACAGAAACTTATAGCAGTCATGGCGAGCGAGTACAAAGTAGCTTGCTATTTCCCGTGCCAACTGTGATCAACTTCGTTGTGGTTTGGAGGTTGTGGTGGTTACAAATGAAGGCCATAACGACTGATGGTGCGCTATGTCTTCCTTTCCTTGTTAGCAAGAATGTGCCAATGCTCTCAGACCTTGTCCTTGAATAACAAATCAATATAATGACCTTATTTCCGGCCACCCTGTCTGCTTATAAAATGGACCTGTCCCTGATGTTATCGAGAAGTTTGTGTGCAATATTTAGGTTTACATCTGGATCTCAAAGTTGTAAGCCTTAATTGAAACACAGAATTAATAGCCGTTTTAAGTAAATGGGACGTCTCTTTTGGTGGGTTGACAACCTGTAACTCTCTCCTAATGTGCTTATTAAGGGAGATAAATGGGAACCACACTTGTACACAATATGAAACAAGCCAAAGAAGACGCATGGCTCAACAAGCTTACTCAGCGAAGAGGGTCAAGAAGACAAATGGGAACTAAGACCACGAAGAATTATGGTCTTTTTCCCAAGCTTTTCTTGCTCACAACTCCTTCCAAACTGAAGAGTATGTGAACGACCTTGAACGACATTTTCAATGACAATCAATTGACGGCCATTTCCGCTTCTCCTTGGATAAATTCAAATTTCCCGGGTTTATTTCAAATCAGGTGTTGCCATTTCCCTCTTTTGCGACTTGAACCACTTTTGTTGAAACCATCTAGAATTATGTAGTACGTACGTGCCTCTACTCTTTTTTCGGTCTAAGGTATAGATGATGATTTACGAGACATCAGAGAGAAAGATACTCCATGAGGATGCCTTTCTCGCAGCGACTGATGTGCAACTTCGTGGAAATATCTTAGTGATTGGCAATTCTTGTTCTCGAATTTGTAGAAATTCCCGACTCGAGTCGAGTTTTTTTTTATTTCTTTTTCGATGAAGGTCATCTTTTGCAGCATGAATCAACATTCAGTTCTGAATTGTTATTTGCTAAACACTCGTCATAAAAGCATGTGCAGTATGTTTTTGTGCTACTCAACAATTGTCCACATTACTCAATTAAATCCCATCTTTTCATTTTAATCGACAAGTGACCCCAAAGAGGTATTTCCAATAGCATTAGAGAAAAATGTTTAAACTAGACATCTGTGGTAATTCCTCATCTTGTCCGGGAAAAAAAAGTAAAAACATCAAGACTCGAGTGAGCCCCGATTTGTCTGTACTCGCTCTAGCACTAAATTACACACACACGGCTTTGAGTTGAGTACTTTCAATACCCAGACTCGGACATTAATATTTTCTTTTCCAATCATTAATCTTGGGTCTGTAGGGACTTTCTCATTCATTGCATTAGCACACTGAAGAGCCGAAGAGAATCGGCTCTATCATGAATTCAAATACGTCACCACTTTTATTGTCAGTCAACAGGCATTAAATTGGCAAGACCATCACATTTTATTCGAAACTCGATAATTATAACATGAGAGAGAAAAAAAATAAAAAATGAGGTAACATGAGATTTTACGTTGAAGAATCTAATTAAAAAACGAACGAGGTATATGAGTCTTAATCATGACAGAGTGAGAACGTCGGACTAGAAGTTTAAATTCTGAGGGCTTTCTGCTTCCTCCCACCTCATTTCTCAATTCCCATCCATCTCAAGACTGTTAGCGGACTCTGTGAATTCATTGATGGGCCAAGCGAGCGTAATCCATCAGGCAGACGATTTTTCCAATTTCTTAGCCCACTTTTCTTTTTGAAGTGAAATTGTTTTAACTCCGTAGATTCGGAAAGTTTGAGCCAAATTCCGACAAACACTGAGTTTCCTTTCTTTTCCTTTCAAAATTAAGACCATCTCCGCTCATTAAAAGAACACTTAAAAGTGCTCGGATTGTGGTGGGTTGGATGACAAATCGATTGACGGGAAAGTTGGGAGGATGCAATTTTACAGGATGTTTCCTACACACCTGTCGATCATGAACGATAAGACTTGGGTGTTGAAAGATAAGAGACTCACAAATATTTGTATCAAGTTTCATCTATTTATGACGCATAGCTATTTGAAAATATCACTGAAGAAATCATGTGCCGGCATATTTTTCCTGCGTCTAATATCAACAGTATCAAAGGCCTTCGTAATCCACTCAGTCTTATGTGCCAGACATGCAGGATCTTGTTCTTTATGAAGAATAAGGAAATATCCTAGATATCTGGCACACAGTTCTCAATATTGATAAGGTCAAGAACCTCCGTAGTACAGTTGTTATTATCAAAAACCGTAAAAATGCGGGCTCATTTTGTTTGTTTCAATGTGATGGTTTCAGTGGTAATTTAACAACTACTATTGCGAAAAAGATGATTTTTGACACACATATATTTTTATTCTTTAATGTTTTATATCTATATAATATAATATAATATCAAAATGTTATATTATATTTCGTACAAGTAAAAAATGTAAACAGAGGTTTGTGATGGGTTCAGCTATGTAATCAAAATCATTTGTCTGAAAAGGATGAAATTTGATCCACTTGTATATGACTTTATATCTAGTAAATCTTATCAAGTCTAATTGAGCTCCTTTAAACCGTTAATGAGCAAGATGTGTGTATTTAAGTAGTGGCAATTATGAGGAGCCCTGTAGATGGTGTTGCATTTCCTGAGCAATAATCTGTTACTGTCGTCTCCCTGTCCGTTAATGGCAGGAATTGAGGCCTGAAATTCCCCATTTTAATTTGCCCACTACAAGAATACCTCATTCTCGAGTCGGCTTTAATTGAGACCCAACATTTCTAAGAAGGTCGCTGACCTGAAGGGCGGGCATTTTAAAGTGTTCCAGTCAGTGCTCAGACTTGATCCTACTCGTAAGTGTTCATCTTTCTCGTTTGAGAATTGGGTCAAGTTTGATGAGAGCAAAATACTGACATAAAGATGCTCCCATGTTCAAGAACGTATCTCACCGCAAAATCCTCGACAACCGCACACAATAAGAGAGCATGTGTTTCTTCTCTTAATTGAATGAGAAGCAAAGTTTTGAGACCGCTTGAGGAGCAATGGTGGACAGGAACCTTACAAAAGGCCAGTATCTTAGTACGATTCGGTATGCATCAGAGACCATTGTCCCCGGCCTAATCCATTCACATTGGACCCAACAAAAAATAGGAAGGACCACGAGGGATCACTATCCTCCTTTTCCTTTCCGATGAAACGGGCATAGCAAAAAGCATAGGGGACTTGTTTGTTGGTAAAGACACGGGTCTCCAACGTGCAAGTGCAGTAAAGGGGGGAACATAAATATTCGACTTTTTTTTATTTTTGACACTTATGATTTGATTGTCAATATAAGTGAAGTTGGCTAACTCGCAAACAAAAAACAAATCATCTTTGGGGAGGTAGGTGGAGGGTCAATAAAAATACTTTATTGCAACGGCACGCAAATATTTGATGTTTTCTTTGTTTTCAAATTGACACTTATGATTTATGAACAGTTATGACAAAAATAAATCATCTTTTGGGATGAAGGTGGAGGGTCAATGATAACACTTTATTAAAAGGGTGCCTTGTAATATGTCAGGTAAATTACAGGGAAGAGGTCTTTTATTTAAACTTATTCTGGCACAGGCAGTTCTCCTATCTTAGACATATTTCTATGCTCAAGTTGCTTAACAGAGGTTTGTAATAAAACTTTTCAAGCCAAAAAAAATCAAAAAGTTTGTTTGTACATGAGTGCTAACCTTTACTAACAATTAGATTGTGGCCACCCTGACTAGCTTCTCCCATTCAGAGTTATGAACATGAAGAGTTTTAAAAGACATAATGTCCATCATTTTGCTTGTTAAAACTACATCCAAAGTAACAGCCATGTCAAGTGATCATTTTCTGTCACACAAGAAGCCCACTATTTACTAAAAAGAAGCTATTTTTGAGTCTGTTCTTGGATACGTTTTCAAGGACTCAAATTTTGACATGGTATATCTTACCTTTTTTCAATTAGGCATTCTCTTCCATACCAACATTTATTCACAAATGTTCAGTTGCTGTTTTAAAAGTCTTGAATTCATGTCAATCAAGCGCAATACTAATGATCATGTTCATAGCTTGATACTGTTCATTCCATGCATATTAGAGCAATTTGGGTACCCTGCCAAATTGGGGTCCTTTTGTTTAACAAACTTAAGATTGCAGTAGCAAGTGCATTTTAGCCGGATTGTTTGGAACAAAGATGAATACTTGAGTGCTATCTTGCTATCTATTTACATCAATGTCAGACACCAAAGCCTTTTCGAGGAAGGCAAGGAACGAGTTCTTAGAACCTCTCCTTCGCGGTAACTTTTCACATTAAAAAATCTGCAGCAGTTTATCTGATCACCCTGTAAACGTTGTAAAAAAAAAGAGAGAACGGGATGGTGGACAAGACAGGAATAAAGTGATACAAGTCAGATGAAGACTCAATGCACTGGACATTTAAGAGTCCGAGAGCTTGTCGGTCGGAGACCACCCTTTCATTAAGACTGATGAAGTGCCACATTATCTTACGCTCAAAGAAGCTCTTTTAGAGGGAGAGTGACGAATATCTAACCATTCGATAGTGACTATCAAATCAGCTGCTTTATGAGCTTATATTCACCTAAGCACAAGATTTGAGCACCATTGAAAACTAGTCCAAGTAAGTATAAAAAGTGTTCAAAGTTATAACGAAAATAGCCTTCAAACGATAAGCTTGACCTTTTGGTGCCTTGCTCTGTGTTGCAATTTACTTGCAAGAACAAGAAGCAAGAGTTCTAATGCAAGTCTCAAAAGGCACAAAATCACGAAAATGTCAAAATTGCACGCCCTCTCGCCAATATTGTTGGCCAAAAAAGAGAAGCGAGCACTTCTCTTAGTTTAAAGACCATAAATCCGATTGCCTCGGCGTAGAATGTGCATGACTCTGCCACTGTTGTCCACAAGAGAAATGTGTCGAATAAAAGTTATGACTCCATATGTGGGCACTTTTTGAAGCCTGGGAAGTAGGAAGAACAATTTTGCCCAAGCTGTTCGAAAAAGCTTTAAACTAACTGAAGCATTTGATATTGTCATGGCCCAAAACCAGCTCATTTGGGTCAAGCCAAAAATTGTAAGTCACCTCTAACCGCATCTAAACGTTGTGTATTCATTTGTTTTGGAACTTTTAGGCGCAGACTAGCCAAAAAGCATGGTCTCAAATCTTAAAAGTCCTCTATGTTTTTTGTAACTGCACATCAATTCGTATCGACTCTAAGGTTGAAAATGAGGACCACTCATGCAAATATATATTTTTGGCAAATATGTGAATACGACAGTGCTGAAGTGCGACAGTTCAATTGACTTTTTTAATGTTTCCCCACCTGTTACATCAAAATGCAATGCTTGAAAGTTATCTGAAATTCCCAATTACTGTAAAGTAGCCAATGCAGTGCCGAAAATGCAAATGTTGAAAAGAAAAAGAAGAACAATTTATTGTTTATTCTGACTAGAGCTTTTATCTGAAATTGGCTTTGATCTTCTCTTGCTTATAAGCTCTCTAAATTGATCTGAACGGGCAAACAAGTCCGCCAATTCCGATTTTCAATTGATGCCAAGGCGAAATTAACGTTACATTAATTGCCGTCTTGTGTTACGAAACATCTTAATTCTAATTTGAAGTGATACCTTCTTGAACAACTACGGAAACTGATCAAATTCCTTGGCAATGTACCGAAACCTGACATTGATTTCTTAGCATAATCTCATTCGAATGATACCTTTTCAGTTTGGAAGGGTACATTTGCATATTAAAGAAAAGAAAACCTGGCATTGGGTTTGATGTCCTTCGAGAGAAATATTTCACCGAAAGCTGACAACCCAATGGAAGAAAACCATTTTCAAGAAGTTGCAACCTTGGGTTTGAAAGACAAATTCTTCCCATAAGCCTTTGGCAATGTCAAAAGTTGGCACTCACATCAAATTCCTACAACACTGTACGAAAGCTTGATATCCTCAAAAGACATTGACCTTGTGCCTAGAGTTCTAAGAAGAAAAATGCCAATCGGAAATCAATGCAGTTTATTTGAGCCAGCATTATGTTTATATGGTGAAATTTCACTCTGGACACCCTTCAGTACCTAACGGTAGAGAGATATTTGTGAATTCGTGGAGCCTTTGGTCTAAATATTGTTTTGCTAATGGAACCTAAATAAAGTTTAAAAAATGCATATACACTGGTAACCCAACAGGCTTAAGTTAATCGTATTTTTTGGCATGGCTCTTTTGACAATGGACCTTAATGGATGCAAGCGATATCGTTAATCTGAGCTATGTTTAATGACAATCATCTTAAGGTCGAAGTTTTAAATTTTCAATGGATAAATCACCTAAAACAAACTATCTTGTAAAATTGATTTCAAAAGTGGAGATTTTATGATTTGAAAACGTCAAGTCGTATTCGTGGAATAATTTAGGGTCTTTAATAAATGAAATGGGCTGTCCTCGTCGGTTTGGTTTCATTCCTTATACCATATTCAGATCTACTGCTAAGACGTGTTCAAAGTCTAGCGTAAGTGACCCTTCTATCCTCAGAGCTCTACTTGCAGCTGACTACGAATAAACCGTCAGTCTTTTCAACCCATATGCCTGAATAAATAAATTTCAATCCCCCAAACCGCTATTTGAAACTGTGGTTTGATGATTATCTAGCTCTGGCATGAACTTGGATTGATGTTATTGCATTCACGTTTACCTCTTAACATAACCCATCAAAGTGCTTCCCACTGACCATCCGTCACCGTTTGAAGCGGTCCCGTCGTTGTCACTCATATCACCTCTTTTGAGCACGAGCCTTTTTACGTCTGCCTTTGAAGCAAACGAAGACCGTTGGCCGTCGTCCGTGTTCGACCCATTACCCATTCTTGGTGAAGCAGCCTTTTCATTTTTTACCTCTCCAAAGCATATATACCATCCAGGCATGCGCATAAACATTTACGTGATGAAATGGAAAGAGACAGATAGCGCTTCTTGCATTCAAAATTTCACGACGGGAATAGTTACAAACAGACAAGAAAAAGAACGAAGTGGGCTGAGTAATAGAATACGTAGTGATAATCAAAGTGTGGCAATAAAAAGCAAGTTGAGTGTTAGGGTAAAATCCTTGATTGTTACATTTATAGGGTTTAGTATTAAACATGATATAAATGAATTCTTGATTCAGTGGCGTCAACATGAATGGTAGTTGATTGCTTTAATGAGAAAGATTTCTTTCGGAAAGGCTACTTCGAAAATGACACACCTTGCATTATGTAAATTGTAGCTGTTCAGACCAAAAAACTCGAGCAATGTCAGACGAATGTTTGCCATGAAAGGAAAAGTTAACACAAAAGGCCGTTGGCGCGATTTACAATACCTGTGCTAATTATGGTATGAGTTTTAATTTGCAAGTTCAGCTTGTTTCAGCAATGATAAATTTTGCATCTCATTTAGAAAATGTTAGATGATGTGGCAAAAAAATATTTCAAAATTTGGAGACATTTGGAACTTTTTTTGAACTAATGAATACCCATCAGTAGATTTTTAGAGTATAAGAAGCAAGATAAACCAATAAAAACAGTCCGTAGCCTCGAGAAATATCGCAACTAACAGATTCATTTATCATTATCATAAAATCTAAGATTTATTTACTATGATTAATGTTTAAAAATGAAGGAGGCACCTTCGACTCAAAGACCTATTGCGGTAAATATCTATCATCTCGACTTAACACTTAAGATTTCTTTTATCCAAAAACTCTACCAGTATAATTGATGCACAAAAGTTATTAAACCAACAAAGTTGACAGGAACGTCATCAATTTGGTCTAAGAAAGGTTTGCCCTCTCTTTACTTTCAACTAACTTAACCAACACAAAGCTACGGCCTTTTTATTTGCTCAAGGTCAGCCTGTCGTCTTTATCAATCACAACAATGGGAGGCTTCAATAGGCTCGCCGGAATCAAGATCTGAAGTCCAAGTCCATTCAAGGATGATTGACCTTTATGAAGTCCGATATTAGATTGATCAAAGCATGCATGAAGCCTTTCCATTTCATGCTACATTGGCCGTGACAATCGTGGTCATATTTTAAATGAAAGTACCCCTGAACACAAGGATGAAAGACGGGTGATCTCCCCTCAAAAGGAGATGTTTGGCCTTTGAAGGTTCTTTTTTTCATTTTCGTTCAAATTGGCCACATTTCAAGGACATACAGTTGAAGTGTAAGTGGTCAAAGTTTGTTCGAAAGAACCCGAAAGAAACGCCGAGAAGATCCATCACAATTTGGCTCAGTGAGTTTTGGCCTTCAAGGTTGAACGATTGAACCGAGAAACGAGATTGCTCCCAAAATAAGATGTAAATAAAGAACTGAAAGCCCAATGGATTAGAATGATGGTGCAATATATTGTTGGGTAAAACAGAAAATGCTTCTTAGGGGACAAGAGTATTCCGATGAACCACATTAAACCCAATTTCATCCTTGGTGATATTTGATGTATTGTCCAATGTGCAATAACTAAGTGGTTAAGTGGCCTTTTAATGGTTACTTATCCCCACTTTGTGGACGGTGGAAAAAAAAACTCCAAAAGCAGTGGTGAACGAAAAATGAACGACAATTTTGAGAACACACGTGAGATCTTTGTCACACTTGAGGAAATTGTTCCATTTGGACACAATTGATTTGTTCCCAAAGAAAGTGATAGAGTCGCCCTTGAATGCACGGTATGTCCAAAGCGGCAAGACTTATTGCTTTTCGTGAGAGTAAGGAAGATCTATAGAAACGTGATTAAAAAGGGAATGGAATGGAATTTGTCAAGATCAGCTGTTGAACATCATCTCGCTAAAAGTCTTTTCAGAGCTATGCTTAGTCCTGAAATTCCCGGATTGTTCCAGGACTTCTTGATGCCTCTTTATAACAGTTAGTTGCGATTAGGCATTTAGATGAACAATTCGTTCCCAAAACCCTTGTTCTTCTGGAAGTTTGATTGAAGTGAAAAATTTTTAGATTTCAAATGATTTCTTTTTGGTTTTCTGAAATCGTAAAAAAATCATTATATGCTTTCTTAGCCTCTCCTACCTTTTTTTAAATGCTAGTAGATCTTCCTTATTTAAGAACATTTTTTTTTCATTAGATAATAGGCATTGTCTATTTATTTCTTGTACTTTTGAATTCTAGCAAATATATTAAAAAATGCTACAGACTCTCAACTGTGGCCATGAGATCAAAATAATTTGTGCTTTAACATAGAAAATTATTATCTATGCGATGTCTCCGTTAATCTGTGAGTATTTGAGAGTGTGCTTGAAATCCTCAGGTGGAAAAAACAAAAAAATATCTCAACAACACCTTTTATTTATCCCAATATCGAGGGCAAGAATATGAACCTTTCTAGAATCAAATCCCTCTTCAGTGGGAGCTGAACTTCTAGAAAATAATTATGCTGGACTACAAATGGTGGTGGAACTCAGCTTCTCGTTCACACTGATGCATCCCTGAAATAAAGATCTCCCAATGGATACAGTTCCCAGGATGCATGCACCCCTGGGATCAGCTCTGACTGCATTGAGTATTCTACAGTGACCAGATGCTGAGAACTTTTCTAAAACCAAATTTCAGCTTCAAAGAGCATTAGAAAGCCATGCGTTAAGGTTGCAACTGATTTTTGGGAATCCTGATAGACATTCTCCAATTGGTCTTCTAACCAAACGCGTCATTGACAAATCGAGGCAAGTATTTTCATCCTTCACTAATAGCAGTTCTGAATTGTTAAAATGCTGTTTGTTAAGTACCTTTGTAAATGCACCTAGAAGTCAGTATTTAGAAAAACAAAGCTCAGTTTTTGATCAAGCAATGAGGGTTCAAATCCCTTGTATCTTCTAAGGTGGGTTTCATAATTGAAGCTATTTAAATATCTACATCTAGCTTATTAACAACGTCAATTAGAATAACGTGTCTTGACACGTTGTTGATGTATACAACATTAGCAAATATGTTTATCAAATTTGTCCATTATGAAGACTCCATTATGAAATTATTACCGATTTTTTTTGCGTTTTTTCTTGGCAAATAATAACATTGACACAGATTTCCTTCATTAATCAGTGACTTTTGTTGTTAAAAGGCCACAAAAGGGCCTGCAAAAGGCCTTGATGCCATGATTGAGGTGCTATTTTCAAAACTGCTAAACAAAATTGAATGAAAATTGCTAAACATTTTTGTTTATTTTTAGGTCGCTTTTTGTCCTAATTTTGTGGCGTTTATAAAACTGCTTGTACCTAAATGAATCCAGTTTGTACCTCTAAAACCTATTTTCGGGCACTTGTCCAGCGGATTAGTTTACTCATAAAGAAATAAGCCTTCTGAACTAAATGGAATAGAAAGATGCTGCTCAGGTTATCTATCAGCGATAATGTTGCCCATAACCCGAATAATTTTTCAAAATTCAAATTCAAATATGCCGTCCAATATGTGCTCCAATTAGTTAGGACTCTACTTTTTTAGCAACTCAATCATTCTCGAACATTTTTATGTTACTTGTGGGTATCCACTTTTGACGAAATCTTGCTCTTCTCTTATTTCCTCTTTTCATAAAATCACACCCTTGTCATAAGGCAACCTTCATTAATAAGAGAAGGAGTGCCCTAATTCATGTACCATTTTCCAGAGTCCTGAGAATCGGTCATTCATGCAAATGACTCGTGAGACTTGAGTCATCGGTTCAGGACTCGTTTACAACCCTAACTGACTTTCAAGCTTGAATATTTGACCTCACGTTGAGCGACTCTCTTACGCATTGTCCAAGTCATAAATAATAAAGCGGTATAATGGTACCAAAGGAAAATCCTGGTGTCTTATGTAAATGAGTATTGTGCTAGATCAAAACAAATTATGCCATCTGTCCCCTGCTTCGTTCAAGTTGGCCTTTCGGATGTGTTGCCAAGGTGTGCCCAAATTGCCCTTAATGAAACCTGATCCGAATTAATGCCTCCCAAGGTTGCAATTTCGCCCGAGGCGATAAGCAATCTACCATCTTGCCTCTGTATTCACAGGGTAAATTGGAGGCTTATGTGGAGGCCGTGGTTTCATTCGATTATTTGCATCGTCTTTTCCTCCTGCCAAGCCTTCTGGTTTAGTGAACCGTTAAATGACGATTGGGCGGAAGATTGAAAAGCGGATACGACAGCTAGAACATACTCAAAGAGAGTAAGGAGCACTTTCCCAAACTTCATTGGGACACTGTCGAACCTCCGGAGGATAGAAATTCAATTGACAATGCGGGACATTCAGTTCCAGTTGAGCGTACTACAATGTACATTACATTAGTTTTGCATCGAGAGAAAACTTTCGGACATGACTTGAAGTTATGGGTGAGGTCCATTAGAAGTGGACAGTCCAATGTGTGTTTTATGTTCCCCACCAGAGTGTATTGGGTGACAAATCAAGTTCGTTTTAAGAGGACCCTTCACAAGACTTGTTTGTGGGCCATGAATTGCATCCAAATGTTCCCAGGGAGCTATGGAACGCAATCAAAGTCACACATTGTCAATTGAGTCTCAAGTATTTATTGATAGAGTACAGAATGTAAATATCCGAAGCGACTCTTCGCGCCCCTGGAAAAGACTTTCCATTGTTTTCACCCACTTCATGTCAGTAACAGATCATTTGGTCTGGAGACGAAGCATGTTCTCACCTTTCCCTCAAGCTCAAATCCTCACGTGGGACAAGAATTCGAAGCAAGAATCCTGGAACACTGGGATCAGACAAGAAGCACTTTCTCTCCCCACTTTGTGGTTCACGATAATGAGTCTATTTTGGGCGGATGCATTGGGCGGAATCTTGAGGGTCCTGGAAACCCCAAAACTTGCTCATGTTCTCCAAAGAGAACTGTATATATATATCCTAACACTTCGAAAGAACCGGGATCACTAACGTACCGGCAAAAGTGTTCCGTTCAGCCTTGTGGATCTTCACGGTCAGGGTGATGATGAGAATATCACGCTTTACCTTCAGGGTGACGCTATTTTGAAACATGTGTTAATTCTCCGAGGACAAGTTGGGCCTTGGATCCCAAACTTCTGCGGAAAAACCTCAAGCTTTCTTCAACAAATTTGGTCACCCTGAGGCCTCCTCCGAATGTTTTATGTGGAACGGCGGTTGACGCCGCAAACCGCGGTTGAAGAAGTCACTGTGGGAATGAAATTGAGCGGGGAGAAACCTTCTCGAGAGTATTGAACCGAAAGTTCTCCAGTTTGTCGCCGACCTCACACGTCGTGGGCTTGAATTTGACTCTGGATTGCTGATGAGAGAAAATGAGGCCGTTTACATGGATGGAGGAGAATTTTTGATCTTGAGGGTATTAGGGTGGAAAGTACCACATGACATGGAGACTTATGAGTTTCGAGCTCGGGCTGAGAGAAAATACTCGAGGGTCGTTTGCATTTGCTGCCGCCTACTGAGCTTACTTGGCTCGAACATTTGGGAACAGGGACCGAGAACAACGAGCTTCAAGACCATTAACACTCCCTTCTTTTCCTTCTGACCTTGAGCATTTGTTGTCCCTACTAGAGGGTAGGTGATTTGATTTTGAGCCAGCTGTTCAAGGTCTCGAAGTTAATTAATGCACTTTTCCAGGGAAGGTCCAATTTCTTGACGTCGTATTGATTACAATTATGGTTACAGATACGGTTACTTCATTAGAAAAATAGGGTGGCGTACCCTCTAAACTAACTCTTTGAGCTCTGAATTGAAAAAAAAATGGACAAGAATCATAAAAAATACTTTTAAAGTCACCTTAGAAATTCGCTGGTCTCTCAGTATTGTACTTTTTTACATAATTCAATGACTTTTCTTGTTCGGACAAACGTTACATAAATAAATGATTTTTTCCTAATTGAAAAAGAGCCTACGATAATTCGCAATATCTTTTTTGCACATTGATCATTTTCGCTTATTTTTTTTTATTTATTGCAAGCACCCGTCCTAAAGGAAAAAGAATCACAAATGACCTGCTTGATTTATTTATATTGCAATCAGCTACCATCTCTGCACTTTTCTTCATCTCAATTTCTAGTTTTGAACTGCTTCATTTGCGATGCACTTCAAGCAGTTGTTTCGGCTTTTAGCTCTGGCGAGAGAAATGTCAGTTTCGCCCTTACCGTGATTACCCACACCTTACCCACTGAGATTTTTATAATGGACATATCTTGGTTCGGCGAGCAGACCGAACGACCAATTCATTCCTCTTGGTTTGCTGTGGTTTATTTCAAGTAGTCAACCCAGCCTTAGGCTCACTGCCTCGGTGAAATTTCAAAATCGGTTCCAGCATCTGTTATGTAAACTAGGGCTCTGTAGTAGAAGAGTACGAGCATGAAAAGCGACCTCTGAAGGGCGCAGCCATCAAGATCCAAGAGCCGTAACAAATGAACCTGTCGCAGTTTTAGGTGATAATGCGCTCTCTTTTCCTGCCGACGGCTTTTTGTCGACGGTTTCTTGGATTATGGAGGCTGCGCCCGTCAGAGGTCGCTTTTCATGCTCGTACTCTTCTATAAGAGAACCCTAATGTAAACAAACCATAGAGGTAGATTAGCCAACTTGTGCTGAATTACCAACCAAGGTCTATCTGGGTGAAATTGAGTGTCATCATTTTTTGCTTCAGAAATGCTCTAGAGATTTTGTGTCGGACACAAAACCTTGACACATTACTGCTTGAACTGTATTTTCCAAAAGGGGGCGCTAGTGTGGAACATGGAAGATAAATAACCTTTGCAGCAGAACTCCAGCGTTAGCGTGCCAAAGCATTTTCGTTTATCTACCTCCACGAGATAAATGCCTCCAAAGCTAGGTCCTTTTCTTCTTCCACATATTCTTGGTGAAATTGAGATAATAGAGATTTGGATTGTCATTTCTCTAGCAACAGCTGTGGTTTCCGCGAAGAGCGATAGCAAGCAAATATACAAGTTTTTTTTGTTTCTTGAACATTGCTTGGTTAAGGCAAAGAAGTTCGGAGAAAGAGAAGGAATACATTCTGATTTGTAGCAACACTCGGATAATGAACCTGAAGGATTTCACTCCTATATTCTGATTTTTTTCTCCCTTTACATTTTGCTTTTTTTCAAAGCACGAGACAGGAAGGCAAGACACTCTTCATATGAAGTTTGAATCCAGTGTAAATGAAACAAATGGTCATGGGAGTAGCACAGGATATTTGGCATGTTTCATTTCATTTGCTTTCATCCCCCTGAGTCACATCATCGAATTATCATTTTGCACTTTTGCTTTTGCGAGTGGTATTTTACAGTTCCTACAAGACACCACCATCTAGTTCCGGAACACTGGGAGGATCTTATGTGGATGATGTATTTTTCATTACTTTTTAGCTTATTTTTCAAGCACTAAGATAATATGCGAAGCTCGGTTCTGATACGAAACAGAGAAATAACGGAAGAGTTTGATGATAAAATTCCAAGTGGCTTCGAACGCACCTTTTAAAGCAAATAATTTAACATCCAAAGTATGATTCTTGTTTGTTTCATTGGTGATACAATCCATGACATCTTCAGAAATGAATTGCAGATAACTTTATTTCTTTGATTGCGCCTTGAGAACTTATACATATAGTATTTTGTCGCATTTTGAACCCATTTTGCTTTAACACAAGCAAAGACTAATCCAGGAAATTTTACCATGAATATCCAGAGTGAAAAAGGTCATATGAGCTCCATAATATGTCAAAAAAGCTGTCCAATCAGATTCACATTATGACATCAAGCAGGATTGGACTGGCAATCACTTGAAGGGAGAGCAAAGGTGACAAATGCATTAAACCTGTATTGAAGAAAAGGGTCTAACACAATTCTTCACATGCCAGCAAACAATTTCATTGCCTGTTTGAGACTCTTGTGGGTCAATTCCAAATGGTGAGTTTTGTCCCGACATAACCTTCAAAGTCCATCTCTCCAGTATGCAGAGAAGAACTATAAGGGTCCTGTCAACGACCCTAGTAATAAACTCTGAACCCTAGTAGTTAATTCCAAACTCCAAAGCTCACTTCAGCTTTGATGTGCAATATAAATGCTTGCAAATGCCTCTTGGTTTGCTGAGATTGTCGCAATCTTTGTAAGATGTGGGGAAAGTGTGGCAAAATGTTCACGTTAGAAGCTGGTTTCTCTGTGATAAGGAAGGTTGTAAGTAAAAATATTGGACAAAAAATTACTTAAAGATATTGAAAAAGACAGAAAAAAGGTTTGAAATTTTTTTTAGAATAGCAAAATATTCAATATATTGGGAATAACTGCACTGATAGTTATAGCAATGAAGGACAAAACAGTTCAAAATGGCTAAATATCGTTTGACTTTGAAAGAAAGCGTAGCAGAAAGGTGTCTCAATCACTACATTTGGTTACATTGGATAAAAAATGAACTTTTTCTTGATTTTAGCTCAAATTGAGTCTTTCAATAGAAATGTACTTTTCAAAACACTTAAAAAGAAAATATGAAAATGGTAGAAACGGCAATAACGCCAATCAAACAATGAGAGTAAATTTTATTGAAATTACACAACAATTTCATAAGCTTCTGTCTGTGTATTTGTAATTAATTACGATCATAAAGTGTGTAACATAGGGCTCGTCAGCATTTGAATGTACTTTAGATAGAATATACCAGTTTTGAGTTAATGGAATTAAATGGTCCTACTTTTATCGTTTCAAGTTCTCAATTATATTTTGTAACAAATGTGTTAGTTACAAGAATCACAACCCTTTAACAGCTACAATTTGCATTTAAATCCCCAGCCAACCAATTATGGAATCATGGTCTTTTCAAATTTCGCAAAAGTAAAAGATCATATTTGCTTTTCTTTCATGGACTCAAAATGTATTTTACCATTGTTTATGTTCCGAACATGCCAAGTTTTGCGATTTGATATTGTATCCATCAAACAGACACCTAAGACACCTAATTAAACCAAATATGAAAATTTCATGGATATAAATGAATAAGACCCTACATTGAAGTTTTTATTCACTTTTAACAAAGACGTTACGAAAAGCAAATATCTTTCCGTTTGCCTGTGGGACATATTTTATGCATAATTCACCTGAGCTGAATAAGCAAGCAGGTGTACTTTTGATATTTCAAAAATCTAATTTCAATGACTCATACTTCAGAGTATGCGGAACTGTGTAATAGGGCCCTTTAACCACTGTGACGAGAAGAGACGACAACAGCGAATCCAGCTAAGGTGTAACACCTTAGTGCCTCCAAATGAAACTGTGTGATTCAATATGATCCTGCAATTCTTTGAGGGAGGGGGGAAGGATTTTCAGAAGGCAAGAAGGGAGGCCCTTAATTTCTTTACACCTGGTACGGTGTACCTCTGTCCAAGTAGAAGGAAAGCCAAGGAATAGGTTAGCTCAGTCTTGCAGTTCTAGAGCTGACTCTATTCCTCAACCAAATGTCATGAAGTCTTTTCCATGATCTACTTTATCAAAGACCCCTTAAAAATCAAGATAGACAATATCAACTGACTCGTGTCTTTCCAGCCCCTCATTGACTTGCTCAAAATGCTCAATCAGTTGGGTAACCGTGCTAAAATGTGCTTGGAACCCGTGCTGGCTTGGAGGAAGGACTTCATTGACTTCAAGAAATTCAACAAGTTTGGACTTCATGATCTTCTCAAACATCTTTGCAATATTCGAAGTAAGAAAAATCGGCCGGCCTATTGTTAGTGGGGAGCGACTTATCTCCCCCTTTAAAAATTGGAACAATATGAGCTAGCTTCAGAGAGAATGGAAACTTGCCCTGATTCAAGATGCAACTCATCAAGTTCGAGAAAACAGGAGCAAGAACCAGTGAGCATCTCATCAGAAACTGAGATGCCACCCTATTGGGACCAGGAGAGCTTGAAAGCTTCAAGTTCCTGATGGCCTCTAAAGCATCTTGATCTGTGACTACAAGATCATTTAATTGCTTAATTTGACTAGCCTTGTCATTAGAGCGATGAGCTGTTGCTCCTAAACTCTGGGGTTGCAAACGCACCTGATAACTGATCTCCAAGTATGTTAGCCTTATTTCACTAATACAACCCTCTGGATTTGCACCTTCATATTTTCCCAATTTTGCCTTCGCACCCGGTAATATTGTAAAGACTCCCGATTTGGACCCCAACCCTAACTGCTTTCAGTGCTCCAATGGATAAGGATCTCATTGGTTCACTCCAATGCGTTCGAAGATGCTCAACTTCTTGTCTCATTTCCAGCCATCAAAGGCCAACTCTTCAAGGGACAAGACAGCAAAGAGCTATTTGACACTCTTCTTGTACTTCCGCTCCAAGGCAGTTCATGCACCAATGGTTTTATTCTCGGCCCTTCTAATCATTCCACTTCAAACGGAGAAGCTGGTTGAAATTCGAGTTTTCAACATCCCTGCGCATTATAAAACAACCATTGACTGTTTTAAAGCCATTAAGATCTCTAATGAAGAAAATAATACATACCCAGTGAATTTAGATTAGGACTATGAATCTTATTTGCTTCGTTGATGTTTTTGTCTTATTCGCCATTTAAGCAATCAAAAAGCCATCGAATGGGTGTTACTGTCTTTTTGCGAAAGAAAACTCACAGAGTTATTCATCGACAATTTGTCAAAAGCCTCCCACTGCCAAAGCATCAATGGCGTCGAAAAAGTCGATACAAATCATGAAAGAATTCAAGTTCCATGAAAACAAGGAGCAACAGCCTATGCTGGGAATCCATTGAATCCATCCGATCTAAAGAAATAAAATGAACGACATGAACGTGCATCAGCCTCTTTTCACTTCAAAGCAGTCCAGATTTGCCCTGAAAAGCCCTAATGCTCTTTTTTGACATGTCCTTCTAAAAATCGTAATTGAAGAACCTTTTTTAAAAAGTGATACTATTATTTCACATTTTATTTATTTATTGCTACTATGCAAGACATTCCCAAACATTGTTTAATTTCCTCAACGAGACGACACTAAACTTATATTTGGCAAAACTGATCATTGTTCTAGAGCATTGCTTGCAACGGTTAAAAATCCCTAAAAAGACTAGGATCGTTGCACTAGCATAAAGAACATTTCTTATAAACAATAAAATTATCACGAAAAATTTCATCTCTTTCATTTTACCACGTTGACATTTTACCAAGAAAGGAATTTCAGTGTAGAGGAGATATGAAGCAATTGACCATACAATATAGGTATAGAAAAGTCACTTCAAACAGGCCATTTGAGGTACTCTTTTGAACACATTTTATTTGGAGGCACGGTCCAATCTCAAATCGGAACTTTATTTTGAGGATCACGTAACTAAGCCAAAGGCCAAGTGTTCATCGTCAATCCCCGACGCCCTCACAGTTTGGGGTTGCTGGAACAACACTTGCTGTAACATGGAGCAAAAACATAGAAACGGTGCTTCACCAACCTTTACAGCATTGTATCAAATTTGTCAGGTGCTTTAAATTAACGACTTGCTGGAGGATTTTGTATAAGGCATGTCAAGTGAAGGAAATTCAAGGGAAAATGTGGTCCGGCACCCTGATTTTGGGCATTTGGGGAGAGAGAACTAAGAAACATCACAGTCAACCCACACTATTCGCCCATTGAATTTTCAATAATTGACTGATTTTCAGTGAGCTGTGTTACAAAACCAAGCAAAATGAACGTGTTTTGTGTTAATCAGTGAACGCACTATCAAATTGGCTCAATACCATAATGCTATTTGCTTAGATAAGCATGTAAAATGGGATCATTGTCAAAATTCAATGCATGCACAGTGCGGTTTGGCTGGGCATGTCGTCTTTGATTTTACTCCATGGAATAACATCAGTTGTTTATGAACGCGTTCACTTGACAAGCCCTATTGATCGAACGCTAGTACTTGAACATTGATGTAGCAGTCAAATCGTTAGTGTTTTCTAATTACCTCTCTATCTTATTCGTCATTTCACTAGCTGGCTTCCTCTATGAGCCTTTTTGGGTCGTAAAAAGCCTCATTTATCTGCCCAAAACTTGCACTCCTGGTCATGAAATCGAAAATCATCAATCAATCCGATCGGAATCGGATCGGATCGACCGATCTGTTTCGGATTCGGTCATAATGAGCATTTTGTTCGAAATTCGGATTGGGAATTCAAATGTCGACTTTAATCGGATCCCAAGCTCAATACGAACTTCCCAGTAAACTTCGTTGTTCAAACCGACATCTTTCTAGACCTCGTAAAAACGCACGATGAGTCAAATTACTGTAAATAAAAACTTGAAATAAGCCCACCGGCAGCAGTAAGACATTTTTCTCATTCAAAATATTTCTTCTGTTGAAAGTTTGTCCCGAGCAAATCCACGTTTTGTCATGCTAAATGATTTTTTGCATTACAGAGTGGAAAAACGTCGGATAATAATTGGATTGAGCATTTTTTTTGTGGATTACGGTTGACTTCAACAAAATATTTCGGATTTGGATTGAACGAAAAATTTCAGATTCGGATTCGTTCGTATCGGAAAAAGCTTTTGAAATCAGATGCGAATGAAGCATAAAGCTTCGTATTCAGATTCTGTCGTATCGTAAAAACTCCATCGGTTTATTAAAAATTTACGTCGAAACAAGTTCGAAGGAAGACTCTGGTCTGATCGGTACAGACTGCTAAACAAGATGACGTAGAAATGTCTGCTAAAGACGGTACAATCAGAAACATTGGTGAAGTGTATTTTGCCTTGTGACTACTGATCTAACCAGGCTGGCCAGAATTGTTTTCAGCCGGAGATGCTAGCTCGTGCAAAGTCGATCCTTTTGGACATTTCTAATGAAATAAAGTGAGGAAAATGCAAAAATGCTGGACAAAATTACACAATGCTTGATCATGCAAATAATGCTATTTCAATGCTAAAAACCAGACCGATGCTAATAAAAAAAAATCCAATACTAGCGGCCTTGAAATAATACTAATTTTCAAAAGTTAGCATCGAAATACGCTACCTTGCAGCCAGAATGTCACCCAATCTGACTGCGACCAAACTCCAATCCAGTACTGCTGAGATTGGTCCCAGATCGTCTTTTTTGTACTAACGTATTCTGAACTAAATACCTCAGGGAGCAACGTACATGTGACACCATTTCATATTTCATCAGCATCAATAAGTTTTGCTGAAGAGTCATTAGTGTTATGGGTCAATCTAAAGTACATGACTATAAGCAAGGACTTCTAGAAGTCCGTGCTATAAGGGAATAATGAACCTGAAAATTGATGATGATGAAAAAACAGCTGAAAATGTATAACGTGTCCGTTGAACATCATTTGAGAAGAAAATTTTGGTGAAATACTTTTCTTCAAAACCTGACCAATCGGACCGATCTCATTCATTTTAGCTACCCTGGTGTAAAAACGGAGCCATAGGGTTTCGTACAAACGGTAACCAAAGAATATTTGTCCACAGGCATTGCTTGGATGGATGTTCCGTTCCGCCCAATTAGTTCTATAAACAGAGAATTATAACGGAGGTCGTGGCACTTGAAATGTAGCAATCTCTGTAAACAAATACAGGGCATACAGGGTCACGTAGCAAAAGACAGCTGCAAGTCTTCACTGGTGATCAAAGGTTGCATTTGCATCTCCTCTGGAAATACCCAAACAATGGAGGTCTTAATTTGTTTTGCAACTCCTAAATTCCAATTTTTCATGTTTTTATTTCTAACGTGTGATGTTGGCACCTCCAACAAAATGGACAAAAGCCAAACTAGGCTGCTGAATAAACTATCATGAAAAATCATGATTGAAAAAAAAATATGAATGTCCATTATGACACCAGGTTTAGCAATTAAATAGAAAATTTCAATGATTTTGTCAAAAGCAACTCAAGCCCATTAAAATTCAAATGCAAATAACCAACCCTATTACCACTCTATTTGCTAGAGCCTTGCCCATACATTGTCCTCTATGAAGATCATAACTGTATAGCCTAGGAAGTCCATGTATGATGGTTTGTCAAAAGCCAAACAGTGATATTGAGACAATGGTGAATTTCTTCTTTGATAGTTGAAATTATGACCTTGTGATCCTTTGTATTTCCTGATAATGCCCCCCAATACATGTTAAGAATTCAGAAATAGAATTGAATTGATCCTCTGGGAAATGGTTCAATTACTCCAAGGCCTGACCCTATTTACCTGACTTGGCATTAAATGTGAGACATGTTCTCATTAGGCCTGATCTATCAGTTTTACCAAATATGTTAGATCTATTGTATCAAGTAAAAGTTTAGTTTCTGCACAAGAGTTTGAACCCACAACTCCTGCAAGAAAATCATACCTTGTTTGAGCTGCCTCTTATACTGCTGGGCTCCAGTAGACCCTGCTTTCTTGGTATGCACATAATCAATTTCAACATCTAGGCGGTCACTAAGTTCCCCTTATTCTTAGCAGAATCTGAGGATGAGTACTTAGGAAATAATAACCCCAATAGTAACCCCCAACCCCTTCTTGCTCTTAGCTGAATGGAATGAGCTGGTACCTTACAGGTCAACCTCAACCTTATGATGGAAGCAAATCGACAGCAGCTGTGCTTCTTGAGGAAATGTATTCTTTGTTTATCGTTTATACAGGTTTCGTGACTAGAAGTCATGTGTTGTGGTGTTTGTTATGAAGTACATTCACCCACCAAGTTCACGACCCAGGGTCAAATCAGGATGTTAAAGCTCACAGAGTCCATTATTATGTCGCGAAACATTTGCCAAATTGTGTCGAAGCAAGCTCGAACCTTTACCACATTTAACTCTCTTCGAGCGAATCATACCACTGAAACTTTTTCTAGTGAAGAAATAAGCATTGGCGTGCCGTGGGGAAAGATTGCAAGTTTGTATTAATTTATTTAATATTACGATGATGACAGTGCTTATCGAAAATCATATTTCTTTATTCCTTAACTCTAGTCAAAACGTGGGGACAAGGCTCCAAACCCATGATTGGATTGCATGGTTGGTTGGATAACGCTGCCACATTTGATCGTTTGGTGGATTATCTCCCCTTAAATGAGTTCAAACTGTATTCCGTGGACTTTCCGGGCCATGGATGGTCTGATCCAATTCCCAAGGGAATGAACTATTCCGCTACCGATGCTTTGATAGTCATTAAACGCTTGCAAAATGAGTTCGGTTGGTCAAAATTTGATATATTGGGACACTCATTTGGCGCCGGAATGGCTGGTTGGTTTGCCTCAGTGTTCCCGGATTGTGTGGAACGTCTCATCATGATTGATATGACCGCTTTTGGTCCACAAGCTTTGAAGAAGCAATCTCGATCCACACGGAAAAGTGTGGAACAATCGTTAAAGATTCACGAAACCTTGTCAAATCCAAATCTAACCCCACCCACTTATGAATGGGCGGATGCCGTCGGACGAGCTCATATTGCGAATCAACTTATGCATGGAACCGATTCCATCTTCCGGGAATCTGTGGAGGTCCTCATGAAAAGAGGTTTGAGAGAGGTTGAACCTGGCAAATTTACGTGGAACTCTGATCTGAGACTGAGGATTCCTTCCCCGGTTCACCTTGTAATTGATCAGGTTAAAGTCTTTTGAAAATTGGGCCTTTTAAAAAGGAGGATATAGACATAACTGTGCTTTCTTTTAAAGGTGGAACAAATGGCGACGAATATCGATTGTCCCCATTTACTGATCAAAGCTTCGGACTCCCCATTGTATATGTCAGAAGAGATTGCCGAACGCGTGCTCAAGATTTACAAGAATAACAATCCGGATTTTGAGTATCGTACCGTTCAAGGTGGTCATCACATTCATTTGAACGAACCCGAGAAGATCGGACCCCTCATTCGGAGGTTTTTGGAAAAAGAATTTGTGAACAAAGATAGCGAAGATAAAGAGAACACGCCATTACGATGAGCGCGAAAAGAATAAACCGTTTGAATGTTCCCTCGCTGTTCAATTGAACTGTTGTTCACATTGCATATTGATCAATTACAGATATGGAATGACTTTGCATCGTCTTATCTTCACCCAACAAAAAATTCGAGTACAACAAAATTTGCGATTAGTGTCGTCTTCCAGAAGAACCTCTTCCAGATCTTCCATGGCTCAAGAGTTTCAGGTTCCAGTTCCTTGGGGCGTTATTGCAGGTATAAAACGTGTTCAAACAACTCGAACTCATCGAGTTAGTTGGATTACCTTCTTTCAGGCAAGGAATGGGGAGATCCGAATGGGAAACCATGGATTGTGCTTCATGGCTGGTTGGACAATTGCGGGTCTTTTGACACTCTGGCACCAATATTTCCCAAGGATCATCGTTTACTCTGTATTGATTATCCCGGCCACGGTTTCTCGTCGCCGGTTCCCGATGGTTTTAGTTATCACTTTCTGGACGGGCTTCAGCATATTCGAAGAGTGGCGAAGCACTTCGAGTTGTCCAAATTTTCTTTGATGGGACATTCCATGGGAGGAGGGATCTCGGCTTTATTTTCGGCCACATTTCCGGAAATGGTGGAACGCCTCATTCTCGTCGACTCAGTTAAACCCGTTACTAGACCTAGAGATAGAATCATTGATCGCACTAAAGCCTCGATTGACGAGTTGTTGGCCTTTGAAGCGAAAATGAACTCCGGGAGAGCGCCTTTGTACACCTACGATCAAGCTAAAGAGAGGTTGATTCAAGGTAAGTTCGCTTCCAGCTGACTTTTGGATATCTAGTTGTTTCGTACAAATGTTGAGCTTTTTAACCATTTGATGTGAAGCTGTGGAAAGTGCAAATTGATGAGCGATAACCGTAAAATAAGGGCGCGAATTATAGGATAGTTGGAGCTAAAATCCTGGATTCGGCTGATTCTCAGTCCACATTTATGTACATATGTAGTGTAATTCGTGTAAGGGGTACTTTTTGAGACCCATGTATCAAGGGAAGGAACACTTTGGATCGATTTGCTGCAAGAATTAAAAACTTTCATAAATTGTTCTTACCGTTCTTAGATCTTCGTAAGCCCTCCGAATGAAGGATTGAACCTCTTGCTGAGCTCATTCATAATCGACCTTCTCGTAAATTAATGATCTTAAATGAATGGAACTAAGGTTTAACGATTTGCAATCTTTGGCGTTAAAGAAAAATATGTGCGGCTTTGGCTTTTCCTCTTCAATTAATGAAAGTTCAGAACATTTTTCATATTTACTCATTAATTTGAAGTCTTTATTTCCAGGGATTCTTGAAAAACCTAATCTTATTCAATTGATGGTCTTATTTTTGTCTTAAAAATTGATAAACCTCTAATTTTTGGCTGCCTTAAGACGACTCTATCAAGTTTCCACGGAAATCCGGAGACAAATTTTGGCATTTTTCTAACTCGTAAAATCATAACGAACCACTTTGGTCTCATTGCTTAATGGAATTCCAGCCCACTTAAAACACTCACATGCCTAAAGACATGATAAAAACTAAAATTTTCAAAGACCTGATCAATTAAAATTGAGGTCACACTCAGTTAGCCTTTAGTTAGTAATTATGATATGATCTATTAAATTGAAACGTAGTTAGGTGGGATTTAAATATCCAATTTTCATCGTTTTAGCCCCCAAAAAGCCCTGGTTGTATCTTAATACAAAGTCCTGAAGAGTTGATACCGGTTTTCAATATCACAAATGTGAAAAAATATTTTGTTCTTGATTAATCACAAAAAAGCTCAAAATGTTACTCGAAACCTTCCTAAAATACGTTTCGTTTTGAAAATTACTTTATAAACGTGGAAAGGACACTTCGACAATCTTGGCAAATTGCCATGAGCAATCTGTCAATTAGATGCCATTAGCAAGCACTAGCTTTGACTCTAACCTCAAAACTGCCCCAATTGGGCATTTTAGAACATAAATTATACCCTTGTTTAATCTTCTAGGAGACAAATCATCAGTGGGTTTCCACACTCATTCAGGCTGAATTGGCATTCTGTTAATCAATAGTCCCTTGGTATGAAAATTTGGTTCAATTTAGTATATTTAAGGTGTTTAAATGATTAACCTATCGAAAAAAACAAAAATCAAAAACAGTTACATTTTTTTTTCGAGATTAAACATCCAGTGCATTTGATTTTAACCCAATTTCTCTCCTCTCTTATTTTAACTCACTCTAAGATTCCTCCTCCTCATCAAAAAAGGAATCAAATGTCCGCCCTTATTGTTGTTCAATTCCAGTTTAAACTGCAGCTTCTAGCCGGTTAAAATCCTAATATTTTCTTTGATCTATCCCCAGGCTCCTTCCAGCTGCATGGGAAAGAGGTGATCACCGACGAATCTGCGGATATCCTTTTAAAACGAGGCTTGAAAAGGGTTCGAGAAGGCCCAGATAATGAGGCATGCTTCACTTTCACCCGAGACATTCGCCATAGGGTGACCAGTCTTTACAGTCTGACGCAAGAAGTGATTGAAGACTTTGCATCCAGGATCAAGGGTCCTTTCCTTTTGATCAAGGCCACAGGTGGCAAAGGTTATGAAGACCCTCAAAACCTGACTGATGTGATCGCCAAGTATAAGAGCAATCCGGATTTTGTTTACACTGAAGTCGAAGGCACACATCACGTGCATTTAAATGAGCCTCAAAAAGTAATGGCAGATATTCATTTGTTCTTGGAGCGATATCCCGGACAATCCATCGGTCACTCCGCTGGTAGTAAAATATAGTTACCAATCGAAAATCGTTTCCCCACTTTAGGCGAAGGAGTTGTTAACAATGCTAATGTTATGTATATTTTTACCCGGCGACAAATATAAATTGAAAAGCTTGCACCGCCCACTTTTTGGCCTATTAATCTTGCATTCTTCTCTCCGTGGATAAGCTATGTGATTAAGTGTCCACTTAAATGCCAAGACTGTTAGCTCTGTTGGTCTTTGATATACAAACCAAAGAAAGCAACTTTTGAAAAAACTATGATAGGATCAGATTGGTATATTGGATCAGTTAAAATACATCAAAAGAGTAAGAGAGGTCTTAACTAGCCAACTATATTTTCTGATCCACCTACGAATTATAGTTGGCGGATCTGTCTTGCCCGTGAATGTAGGGTTGATCAGGAACTTTGGTCAAAAACTTGTCAAAATCTGACCTTAATCCTGCTAAAGGATCATCACCAGGACATTAGTTGTTCCTCAATAAAAGGAACGAATTACTGTTACAGTTACTCTGGTCAAAAATAGTAACTTGTTACACAGCCGTTACTCGAAAAAAATGTAATGGCGTTACTCGCTACAATTACTTGCACTCAAAGTTTAGATTACCAATATTTTGTGGTTTTTGCCCCATCAAGACCATTCTTGTCTAAAAAAAAGTGTTTTTGACTCACTGAGTTCTAATGCGTGTCATCTGAAGATTTCGTGTCAACATTTTTTGTTAATGAACCTTGGCATTTAATCTTGGCATAATTGTTCAAAATGTATTGTAGTATAATGCTTTGAGGAGTCAAGACTGGATGGGATAATGATTATTGAAGGTTTGAAACAATGTTGCAAAAGTCATGATGGGATACCAGTCTTGGACGTTGTGAAGTCGGTAAAGCTTTCTTGTAAGAAGTCTACGTATGCCTAAGTCGTGGAAATGAGGAGACTTTGGAAATTTGATCTATCATACTCCAGCTAATGAGAGATTTTCCTTTCTTGACAATTGCACCGAATCACCTCTTCAGTCCAACGGAATTTGATTGACAAGATGTAAACAATAAAGTAGCAAGAGCAATTTCAGATTAGAAAACCAAAACCACCCTCAGCGTAGTTAAGAGCAAGCACAATTTTCAACTCTGACTTTCTTTGATCGTAATACGCTAGATGGGATTAGCAATAAGTGGCAATTTCTGTTGAAATCTCACCAGTCACGAGATTAACGAAAATTTAAAGGCCATTCATTCTGGAAGCTGAAAAAGGAACGAGTAACGTGTAATTCTTTTAGCTTTTTGGGTCGTTATAATTAAACAATTTGAAAATTGTATTGCAATTACAGTTCCTCTTTCGAAAAAAGGAACGACTTACTGTAATTTCGTTACTTGTAATTTCGTTACTAATGCCCTGATCATCAACTATAGGGCTAGTCAAGTAAACGCGTTCATGGACAACTGACGTTATTCCATGGAGTAAAATCAATGGCAACACGCCCTGCCAAACCGCACTGTGCATGCATTGGATTTTGACATTTTTTGCATTTTACATGCTTGTCTAGGNCAATTTTCCTTAAATTTCCTTTACTTGACATCCCCTATATATTTCTTGGGATTAATGACTATTGTAAGTTTGCAATTGTATGAGGTTTGCTTTAGGAAAGTTTTCAAAAAATAATTAGATTTCTGACTAGTGTTTCTTTAATCTATTTAGAAAAAAAACTTGTAGTCATGTTTGTGGCACTGATAAGCTATTCTTTTTGTTGACAATTCCTTTAAAAAAGCCTTTTGTGGCTAAATTTGATTCAAAACACAACTGATGAAGTCAGATATCTAAGCGTCTATTTGAAAAAGCCTTTTGTGGCTAAATTTGATTCAAAACACAACTGATGAAGTCAGATATCTAAGCGTCTACACAATGGACTTTGGTAGAATTTCTATTAAGAGCGCAGCTAAGCTGCTCAAGATAGCTACTCATTCTATCAATAATAATATTTTTCAATGTTTTTTCCTCTCATATGTTTGAAGTGGGTTAACTTTGGTTTTGGCTGAAACGAAACATATTGTTCTGTTATGTATAAAGCCTACTATTGGACCGTGAGCAAATTGTTAAACAGTGCTGTGGGTGCCAACATATCTCCTCTTTGAGAATGAAAGCTATTATTAATAAATGAACTAATTTGCCCAATTTGTGTCACACCCCAATCCTTGGCAGTTTAAACACATTTTCCAACATTATTTCGACGAATCAAATTTTTTTCCTTTCTTTTACGGGTTTGTTAGCCGATGTTTGGGAATGATTTCCCAACAAGTCAAGCTATGTTTTATAGAAAAATTGATCTACTAAAGAATTAGTACCTGCCGCTTTGAGGCTGAATTCTCTTTCCTGCTAAACAAAGATAACTTTCAATTAGGAAGTTAACTTTTCCAAGGTCCCTAACGCAGATGAAAACACTAAAACTTGTCCAAATCTCAATTGAAAAATGTATTTCATAACACAATATCACCAATCTGATGACTCCGCAAAGTTCTTACTCGTTTGAACCGGAGTGTCGTCATCAGTCACACTCTTGGAGCGTTTGTACGGCTCAGGATCCGGAGAGATGCTCCGCTTCTTGGTTAGTTCCTTCAACTCACTCACACTGTCTGAAAACGACAACTTGGATTGGGCCAAAGTGGGCGTGATCCCGGTGAGACTGGCACTGGCCTCAAAGCTCTTAAACTGTCCATAAGTCATGATATTATACACACTACTACAATTGAGCGCACTCAATACTTCCTTGGCCGAAGTGGGGTCGTAAAGACTCACATAGGCAGAGCTTTCATTCAACCAGGATACTTGAACATTACCAAAGGCCGAGAAAAGATTCACAAGGTCGGACGTCTTCCACTCTGAAGGAAAAGTCACATGAAACACGTGGTCCCGATTTGGCGATATATCTTCTCCAGCCAGATTCATGTAAGGAATATCCGCAATCCGCATCAAGTGGATCTTATTGAAAAAGGGTTTCAACAACGGCGAATCCGGCATTAAACGTGGTTTTGGGCCCAACTCCTTGGACAACGTCCCCAAATGATTGGACATGGCGATGAAACATAAACCCGTGATGAAGGCGTCATAGCCGGCTTCGTGATATTTCTCGGATTCCAATTCATATCCAGAATCCACGGACACAGCCTTCACGTCCGGCATGTGAAACGGAGCCGTCATCAGAGTGTTCTTGAGCTCCTCCAAAGAAGAATTAAAGATCTCGTCGCGGAAAGGATACTGCGTGGCCATGGTCTTGGTATCCACTAAAATGGGAAACGTCTTATTGGCCAAGTGTTTGAATTCGGAATAACTCTCGGGGAGAGTGCAAACGAACTGATTGAGAGTATAGCACAAGTCCAGGAACATGTTGTGTCCCACCACGGGTTTACGAGATTGGGACAACTTTTGAATGACCTTAGCAAACCCCACGGCCTCATCCAAGACATCAAACTCGGATTGGTTGCGATCCAGATCTTTTTGAGCGTGTTCATTGGCATCCATCTTGGTGATCTTGATGACCCGATCCCGTCCCACGGCTACACTTTCCAGGAAGATCCCCGTGAATTCCTCACGAGCCACTTGATAAATGAGTCGTCTTTGGAACGCATTGGACTTCTCCAGGAATAAGGTGTTGGAATTACCCTGGATGAATGTCTGGATCTTGGTTTTGATCTCGTTGATGTACGTCTCCATGGCTTCGGGAATGGGAATATGTTGGGCGTTGGGCGTGTCATTCGACTTGCGGGTGATTTGGCGGTCTTCGATGGCCTTCTTCATCTTCTCTTCCGCTTCGGGTTTTAAGTACGAAATTCCGTGTTTGAACAACTTATTGAAATCAAAGTCTTGCTTCACCAAGAAATCGATACTAGATGTTTGGCACATGAACCGCAAATCCGGCGCATTTCGCGTGTAAGGGCGTGGCCAAACATAGAAATTAAACGCTCGATTCGTGTACAAATCTTTCTTAGAATCATAATGGAAAGTACAAAGGCCAAATTGAACCAGGAGAAATTGGCGGGAACTTTCCCGCAGAGCATCATATCGCTCAAGGGGCAAATCAAGGGCGCTCACGGGCTTGACCAGATTCAAGCCTGTGAATTCACCGTCAATGGCCACGAATTGGGCTTCATCAATCGCCTTTTCTACCATAGGCAGAACAGCCTTAAAGTTTTGGGCCGTGACCTCCATTTTATGAGGGAAAGGGGGTTTATAAATGCATGGGAAAATCTGGCGAACACGCTCAAAGAATCGGTTGACGAGCATAGAGCGAGAAAGAGAGGCTCTTAAAGACAAGAGGAGGGCCGTGCAAGTGGGCGGACGGTGTTCGGGATGAAGGTGGGGCAGGATAATGAAGTGGATGAGCAACGTTCTGACGGTTCTGACCAACACGGTTTCTCCATGTTGATTGAATCAAAATAAACAGCAATGCAGTCAGCGTGACTTGAGTCGTGAATTTGAAATTTGTATAGGTACATTGGAATACGATACAAATGGAATCCAACAGTTTTCCTTCATTAGTCAGGAGATGCTACCTAATTGTGTGATGAATAGAAAGGTAAAGCCTCTAGTAGATCCCATTGTTATGTACATAATCAGGTTTGTGTTGGTTAATCGTGAATTAGGCATATGAAGTAAAGGAAATTCAAGATAAATGTAACCCGGCATCCTGATTCTGGGCAGGATGGGGAGGAAAAATTTAGACAAACATGACAGCCGACTCCCACCGTGATCCAATTGAGTTATCAATAAACAAATGAAGTTGTGGTATGAAACCTCAAGAAAATGTCATTTTTGATGCAATTCTGTCTCTTTGCTATTGTCTTGGCTTAATATCTGAGCCCTGTTCGCTTCAAACCGGCAATTTGAAATGGATAACAAAATAACAATATGTCCACAAGGCAGGTTGGCTGAACAAATTTTGCTCCCCAAAAAGAATGACGTTAGCTGCCTGTTTTCCCCTTCATTTCTCAATGGGTTGGTTACATTTAACGGCTAACTCACAAGTTTTAGTGGTCACACAAATCTGCCCTGTGCTGAGTTCAAGCAAGGTATAGTTTCATGGCAGATATTAGATGAGATTGATAATTTCTTAAGAATGACGCCTTGGCTAGACTACGTTGCTTGATAATACATCCCCCAACTGACCTGAAACACCTAATCAACAATGAAATCTTCAAACCCAAACTCAATGATTTGCAAATTCGCTTAGTATGGAGATTTCTAATATCCACATACCATGTCTCACTGAAAATTCTTTGTTTGAATGACATGAATTGACTTCTCAGTATTGGAAACGGACAGCATGGGCAGCTTTTTTTGCCAGTGATCTGACTGCATCTGTAACCAAAATCAAGCCAAAGCATTTCCCCTTTATCTGCCTCCATGCCTGGCAATGTTAAATATAGGATGGACATCTGTAAGATGGTGTCAGCGAATTTAGAAGCTATAGGGCATGTCAAGTGAAGGAAATTCAAGGAAAAATGTGGTCCGGCACACTGATTTTGGCCATTTTGGGGAGGGAGAACTAAGACAAACATCACAGTCAACTCGCACTATCCGCCCATTGAATTTTCAATAATCAAGGGATTTTGAGTGAGCTGTGTTTCAAAAGCCAACAAAATGAACGTGTTTTGTGTTAATCAGTGAATGCTCTTTCAAATTGGCTCAAAACCGCAATGCTATTTGCTTAGATAAGCATGTAAAATGGAATAAATGCCAAAATTTAATGCACGCACAATGCAGTTTTGCTGGGCATGTTGTCTTTGATTTTACTCGATGGATTACCGTCAGTTGTTAATGAGCGCGTTCACTTGACAAGCACTATTACCATTTACTGCTTCAATGCGGTGGATTCTTGAAAATAAGCTTGTCTGAAAAGTCAGTCAAATTTGGCACCAATTTACACAAATTTGGTAATCATTCACATGTATTGTAGTCAAGAAAAGGTTAAAACACATAAGTTTCCATTTTTTCTATTGATGTTAGGGTTGGTTGGAGGTTTGCCCTTGCCTTGCTAGCAAAGCCAACCATCACATCATCTGCATGCATGTTTAATAGGTAGTGTAATGTTTGCATCAATATAGTTCTACTGTGAGTGTAAATGGTGTCTTATAGATTCCTTGAGAAATGTTGGGGAGGATAATTTCAGTGAGGAGGATAATTTCAGTGGGGGCATAATTTCAGTGGGGATCCTTATAACGGTTAACAGAGTTTCCTAGTATTAAAAGACATCTGCATTCCTCAAGAAGTGGGAAAGGACGATTGTTTTTTGTTGAAGGACAAAGAATTGTTTTTTGTCATGGATTGGACTGCAAAGTAGTTTGAGCACAAAACATTTTTTCTTGAATATTTTGCAGAAGTTGGGTTGATTGCAAACTTAGCTTGACTGAAGTGTATTCAAACAGCAAGGCAAAGTTTTACTTGGAAATATTGCTCAACGGACTAACAGATTGTTCAATCATTCGATATGATAGAAACGCGCCAAAAGAGTTGCTTTAATCAGAGACGCCGCCGTCATTGGTCAGAATTAGAGCCCTCTAGTCAGAACCAGTCGGGGGAATCATTTCTAACTTTTGCCCGGATTAAGTCAAACAATTTCTCTATCACTTGATGTTGCCTCTTTTGGGCTCGATCACATTAGCCAATTTTGAGATCATAGCACATTGTGTCAAACGTTGTAAGCGTTGAAATCTAAGCCAAACCAGTGCACATATTGAATGAGCGAAAACCACGCTGGTACAATCCTACCAACTTGTTCCAAGCTCATTCAATTTGTGCCTTCATTGTGACAACATTTAAATGCTTTTAGCTTTTGACATGGACGTTCCATTGAGTTTCCAAAAGTCCAACTTTTGCAAAAGGAATGGATTTGATGGCTGGTGATGAAAGTTGTTCATTTTCCCCACTATTGTTTTTGAAATCAGAATTTTAAAATCAGACTTCGCAAACACCACTTGCGGTGTACCCCAAGGCAGCATTCTGGACCCTTTGCTTTTTCTGGCCTAGATCAATGATCTTCCACAATTCACTCAATTTAAAGCTACCATGTTTGCAGATGAAACTAAACAATCTAGTCAAAATGGAACTTGAGGCTAGTCAAATGTTAGAAAAACTGTTCATATATTCAAAGTTAAATATATTGTCTTTAAACTTAAAGAAAACCAAATCAATATTGTTTGGCTCCGCAAAGAAGTGAATGAAATTCTTGTTTGTTTAGATGGAAAGCCAATCCAACAAGTAGGATGGTGCAACAGGTATGATAAAACTGTTGAAAACAAGTTAATGGCTCAAAGGCACCCGGGATAAACCTCACTCATGTCTTTTGTGTTTTCTCCTAGTTCCTGTTCGTTGTAATACCAATTGGTTCTTTTCTTTCCTTTCTTACTTCAAAATGGCGAGGCCCCGAATAAAACAACAACAACAACAACCACGATGTTTGAATTCCGGTAACGAGATTACATAAGTTGGTCAAATTTCAAAGTAATAGATTTAAGTATGTGACCATTGATGTCAAACTAAATGAAAGAATGTCAGGTATGGGCCACATTTTAAAACGCAACCTCAAAAAAAAAGAAAAGATGTGGATGTCTAAGATGATGCTCTAGAGTGGAAAGCTCAAGCATATCCATACCACGAGAGGCTGGGAAGGTGTGATGAAATTTCTAGCCAAGTGCTTACTTTCAACTTAAAAAAATATCTTGTTGGGAAAAGATCAATTTTAATTGAATTTAGCTAAATTATTGTTCGAACCAGATTGAGGAAAATAATTTGGATTTGTGTCGAATTGAGCGGAAAAAGACCTGATCAGATATGTGTTACGAATATTCTCTTTGGATGAGACTGTCGAATATGATACACAGGTCTAGAAGCCTTGTAATATCGAAAATGTAAGGGTCGGCTTCTTTTGGTTTTGCTTGTCCACTTGTCCAGATGTTTTACGGACTAGACACAAATTGAACACAATCCAACAATCCCTTCAAATTTTAATTTTACAACATTGATAACTTTTGACATGATGGTTTGATGTTGAACCACAAAATGGTCTCAATCATCCCGTTCATTATGAGATGTACCAGGTGCGCCATATTATCGTCGACACTGTTTCTGGCCCCAATAACAGCGTCATTGGGACTTCTGGCTATTTTTCTTTCTTAGATAGAGTGATAATGTGATCATTACCAACCATTTTTGAGCTTATTGCGGGTCTAAATTCAAAAATAGGCAAAACAGCCTCTTAAACATGGACAAATTGCGAATGAGGGTTGTGGCCAAAGTTGACAAAGGTGAGATCACCATAAAAATTGCCTATAGTTTTGGCATCCACCGCATCACGGTGTACAGCATTAATAAGCTCCATGCTACCTTGAACTAAGATTTTGAGATGAAAATGTTTTCTTCTCAAATGTTTTTTTCTTTTTCAAGGGGGATTGAGAAAAAGACCTTTTTCCAGGCGTTGAAATAACTAAAAATTGTTCTAGTATGTTTTCTTTCCCTTTAAGATATGTACTAGAGATGTAATGAGCCAAGAATTTTTGGGCTGGGCTGAGCTAAGAGGAAGGTGGCTCATTTCGAGCTGAGCTGGGTTGACAGTTTCCAGCTCACGAGCTGGGCTGGGCCAAAAAAACAGATTTCGAGCTAAGCTGGGTTGATCGGGTTGATATTTCAAGTCAAGTCTGAGCTGGGCCAAATCCGAGCTAGCCCATGTCCAAGCTGGCTCAAGATCGAGTTGACCCGACCCATGTCTGGGCTGAGCTATGTCTGAGCTGGAAAACCCAATAGACCTATTGGCCAATCTAGTTTCTAGTTCTCGTGTCAGGTAGCACCAAGAAATTGTCTTAATCCAAACTAGATGTTTAAAAAGTGCAATCAAAGACAGAACATAGAGTTCCTTTTAGACGATGGTGCCATTCAACGAAAAAAAACCGTCTCACCTTGTATTTGCATTTTTAGACAACAAGACAACCTCTCGAGTAAATTCATGCCAATGATATGTATGTACTATTGACATAATTGAGACTTTTTGCTTCCCTCCCTTGAGTGCTTCACTAATTTGAATTTGATATGCTTTCACAACTCGTTCAACGTTTCAGTACCGAATTCGCGTAAAGTTTTTGAAAAAAAGGAGGTACATGGCATGTTTTTGCCGTACAGACTTTTTAATCATCCTCCAAAATATATATTTATTTGCAGACAAGACATTTCGATTAAAACCAGTCTTTGCTTGTTTTTAATGTTTTTGATAAATGTATCTCTTCGAATTCTTTTGTTCAATGTTTTATGGTCTTTTATGAAATCGTGACGCCAAAGTTTTGACAGTAGTTTCAATTTCTGATAAAATTGATAGCAAGCAATTTTCTTCGTTTGAAGTCCTAACTTAAGATTGTTGCAACTAATAGTGGAACTTTCAAACGCCAAAATTCATTATGATTTGTTTAGACTCTCAGCTTTTAACATATTCATTTCCACCAGGCATTTCAGTTAAGATTTATTCCTTTTGAAAGTGACAACCAAGAACGTTGTCCACCCTCACCCGGTAGTAGAACTGAAAATGATTCAGACCTACGTTCAGAGATGTCAGCCAAACCTTTTTCGTGAACGTATGGGCTTCAACTTTTGCTTTACGCTTTTACTTTACCTGACACAATTGATGATGCATGATGAACCCGAACGAAAGCCCACTGAATAACCCACCGCACGTTGGTTCGACGTGTTGTATCATAGCTCGACGATTTCGAGTTGGGCTGAGCCAGAGCCTAAACCAAGCTCGAGGTGGTCTCGGCCAAATGCGTTTCAACAGTTCGAGCTGGGTTCCAGCCCATTACATCTCTAATAAGTACGTTCGTTATGACCTTTTTTTAAAGCTACTTTTTGGCACTGATAATCCT
>NC_081445.1:9449238-9450486 GCF_007210705.1 Tigriopus californicus | reverse complement strand
AGGTCGATGGGGAAGCCATAGACAATGTAGAGACTATGGCCAACATACTTGGAGATCAGTTCTCTAGTGTGTTTTCAACTCCACTGAGTTTAGGAGCAACATTCCATTGCCCTATTGATGAGTTTGTTGGGACTGGCAAGGCTTGTCAAGTTGAGCATTTAAATGATCTCGTAGTCACAGATCAGGATGATTTAGAGGCCATCAAGGACTTGAGACTCTCGAGCTCCCCTGGCCCTGATGGGGTGATATCTCAGTTTCTGATGAGATGCTCACAGGTTCTTGCTCCTGTTTTCTCGTACTTGATGCGTGCATCTTGGATCAGGGCAAGTTCCCCTCTTCTCTGAAGGTAGCTCATGTTGTTCCAATTTTCAAAGGGGGAGATAAGTCACTTCCCAGTAACTATAGACCTATTTCTCTCACTTCGAATATTGCGAAGGTGTTTGAGAAGATCATGAAGTTCAAACTTGTTGAATTTATTGATATCCATGAAGTCCTTCCTCCTAGGCAGCATGGGTTCCAAGCACATTTTAGCACGGTTACCCAAGAACACTAGAGTGCTTTAGAGTCCCTGGGTTACCCAACTGATTGAACATATAGAGCAGGTTATTGAGGGACTGGAGAGCCATGAATCAGTCGATGTAGTTTATCTCGACTTTGCCAAGGCCTTTGACAAGGTAGATCATGACCTTTTAGTCAACAGGCTCCATGAGATTGGGATCCAAGGCAAGGTTCTCAATAGGATAAGAAGTTCATTTGTGGTAGGAAACAATTAGTTAAGGGTGAGGGATCCCTTAGTGACATACATGGTGTCAAGTCGGGTGTCCCTCAGGGCTCCATTTTGGGTCCTCTCCTTGTCATTATTTTCATTGCTCAGCTTCAGAAGCTTGGTAGTATTAATGTCAGTATCTCTTCCTATGCTGATGATACAAAATTGGTAGTTGGTAGGAATGGTCGGAATTCCGGTTGTCTGGCAGAGGTCCTAGACCAAATCTACTCCTGGGTTGCTGCGAGTAACATGGCACTGAATGGAATGAAATTCCGCTCAATGACCTTTGGGTCGACGCCATTAGACACTCCACTATTAGATGATGAAGGTAAGGACATTGAGCAGGTCTCATCCATGAAGGATTTAGGTGTAGTCCTCAAAGATAATGGAAAGTTCGATGAGCATATCCAGTTAAAAGTTGGTAAGGCTTTTCAAACAAGGGGTTGGATATATCGCACGTTTAAGTCCAGAGATAGTGTCAC
>NC_081445.1:9446562-9448408 GCF_007210705.1 Tigriopus californicus | reverse complement strand
TACGATTGATAGCCATACTCTGGACGAATGGTAACGTGAGTTCTTTCAACATAATTATATATAACAAGTTTGACATTGCTTTCAGTTCAACAGAAAGTCATTTGATTGCTTTGCAAATTTTACCCCCGGTTTTATCCTCTCATGAAAAACAAAAAATATGCTCATTGGTTTAAAATTGGAAATGATTCTTTCACAAACAGCCAATGAAACCACATATTATTGACCACCATTATTGATTTAGGCCAATCATTTTTTCCCCCCTTTATGTCATATCCGTGGCAGACACTTTTTGCCAATGCTGTCAAATTCAGCTCCGAGTTTGCCTTCGCAACCAGATAGTCGACAACAAGATGAAACAACAAATATGACAACAATTTACACTTTGAGAGGAGAAAAGAGGCAAGCTGAATTATTTTTATTCTTCGAAACTGATCTCAAATCATTCTATTTGGCTCCACTAAAATTGATCAGAGTTTGAATAAACGGATTTCCATTGTACAAAGTATATCGATGCAGAGGGTCTCCGCGAAAGCATTTTCCGGTACGAGCTAAGTCAATGAGTTCACTTTTTAAACAGCTTTGCATATGCCAAATTAAACTTTAGGTGTGAATTTTCAAAGCGATTGAAGGACTTTTGTAGAACTAAGAATAATGTAGTACACTTATTCATTCAATGACTGAACCTGCTGCGCCATTTTGGTCATTGGTCAATTTTCCTTCAAACGACTCGCAATGCTAAAAGTCAATTGTCCATAACTCGTCAACGAAAGTCCGTTTCATGCCGAAACTTGGCATTTAAGTTCCTTCAACTCATTCGAGATTATAATGACGCATTACTTAGGGTCTCGTTTATGGTTATGAGAATAAGGCATACAAATAGAAAATAAAAAGAATGGTTGAAGATATGGTTAATGCTATAATAGATTTGAGAACCTTAGGGTTAGTCACTTTTAAATGGGGGAATTAATCAACAAAAACCAACGGCTTTATTGCGATTAAGATGCGCAGCTGAACGCCCAAACAAGGGTCTCCGTTTATTTCATCATTCTTGAATAACCCTAAGATTCGTACGCTAGCTGTTATAAAATCGCTCGGCCAAAGATCCTGTATTAAAAGATCGGTATTGTTTCAGGTTGAATCGTGAGGTTGATTCAGAGTACCTTTTACCGTGCTATAATATGCAGGATGCACTACAAACTTTAACAAACTTAATAAATCATTGCATTGATATCATTATCAACTGCCTATGATCAAATTTGCTTTATTTCCTCTGCATTTGATGGAGGTTTCGTCCAACCAGAGCACTATTTCCGGGGGTTAAATCTTTACTCGTAGGTGCATCTTTGTAGATTTGAATTGCTGATCTTTCCTGACAGGATCTTTAGCTGTGCCTTCTTCGGTTGAGCAGCTGGGGTCAGGTCAACGTAGTCGTAACCAGATGACCAACAGCTTTCTTGGGATTCCTAATCCCCTTGGGACCGGAATCCTCGGCCAACTGTGGTTGAAATGGTCGAGGAGAGGACGTTGAAGAATGTCTTGCCTTCCTTTGATCAGAGGATCTCTCAGTAAACAGTAAACTCTCTATCCGATAAGAGCTCTTCATTTGCATTTTCTGTAAGTTGCCCACACGCATTCAACAATGGCTCAAGAAACCGAGAAACATGTCCGAAGACTTCAAAACGGTGGCAAAGCCAAGTCAAAAGCTCGAGGAAATACCAAGCAAACTCAAGAACGACACGAGAATCAGCACTCCACCCGAAACCACGGCTCTAAACGCCCTCAGAAGTTAAAGATGGGTGCAGTTCAGTCTCAATCTCTGATGAAGCCCAAGTCAAAGTTTCAAGGG
>NC_081445.1:9392129-9446522 GCF_007210705.1 Tigriopus californicus | reverse complement strand
CCTTTGATGGAGGCATTGCCAATTGTCTCTGCTGGATCAACGGGTCAGGATCAGCCTCCTTTGATGCCTATCCTTGAGCCTCTTTCGATGCCAATCCTTGTAACGGAGTCGGACGTTCCGAGTCGATCTAAGCCTCTTTCAAAGCCACTTATTAAGGCCCCAGCTCTAACTTTATCAGCACGTATAGAACCTCCTAAACCACCAGTAGATCCCATTCGCTGGCACAGCGATCCATTGTCATACCCTCCAATCATGGGAGAGGATCTAATGGATGCCCTCAAAGTTCCCTCGGTGGCAGACTTGACTTTGAAGAAGCATCGGATTGAGGGTTGTGTTCTGCCCGATTGCCGAGGATGTGCGAGAGATTTGGATTGGGTTCATCGCCGTGATTGTGCCAATGAATGGGAAGCCAAGACCTTCAACAATGACCACAGTGATTTAAAACCTGACATGTATGAGCTATTGCACCAGACGCCTTGGAACTTTGAGTAATTGAAACCTTAATTTGTGGTTGGAATCGTCACGTCCAACTCGCTAAACTTAGACTGAATTGCTTCAAATTCAGTTAAAGAACTCGAAAGGACGCCTCATTAAAAGAATGTAGTAATTCTTGTTATGATGGCATAATAAAACGAATGCAATCACGAAAAGAGTCTACTTTAGAAATACAGATAATAATATTAACTTGGTCTCATGAGCTTCGAAAACTTATTTTGCCATGAAATGGTTGGACCATATTTCAGTGATGAAAACGGAAACACCTTGTAATTGTTCATTTCTCACGAGAGACCTTTTTTGTTAAAAGCAATCAGTTAATTTTGATGCAATGGAGGTGACAGAGTAGGGGATTCAAATCTGGTGTCTTTGCCTACAGAATGGATATTTGTAGTGCAATGTTCTAGATAATTGAAAGAAATGCAAAATTTACTTGAGCAGAGCCACTATTTTGAGCCCAGTGAATGTCAAGAGCTATAATCAAATTTGTAACTCAAGCAAATAAGTCTCATTTCTTTCTTGTCTGTGAATCTACCCTGTCTGCTGGAATTAGTTTGCAGGAAATTTCTCAAAACATTTCCCGGTTTTACTCAAGGTGGAGATGCATGGCCCAGATGCCATAAACATAATTAAAACAGGCAAGTGGATCAAACCTTGCTACTGCCTGAGCGTCAGTTTTTTAACAATTTGAGCAAGATTCTTTCATCAAGATACCGGCAAGTTGTCAGAACTATTAGTCTTTGTTCTGAAAAAAATCAATCTTTTGTTGCATCAAACCAGTTCAGTTTTTTGAAATGAGTATTTGTAAGTCATTGATGCAACAGCATACACTTCAGACTAAACTGTTGTGCAATGGGTCATCTCATTACTTTTCATTGTCAAGAGTGATTAAGGTATTGAGGTTGTTTTACGCATCTCTCATCTCAAATACTTCTTTCTTGGCCGACTTTTTTCCGTTTCTTGACCTCTTTTAAGAGTTTGACGGAACAATATGTGGTGGTTTGAAGATATCACATGCACATACAATTTTGATGGTTACATTATTGATGTTTGTGTGATGAAAACGGAAACACTTTGTGGTTGTTCATTTCTCACCAGAGACCTTTTTTGTTGAAAATAATTTTTTCGAAAGATACCTTAGGTCCTTGGATAATGCAATTTCGGTAGCTGTGTTTATATCATTAAGAAGGAGCTCTCTAACTTGAAAAACTTCATATCAAAATTTTCTTGTAGGCTACCACCTGAAAAGTTTGTGCTACATAAGATTGAGTCTTTGTTCTTCATGTTACATTTCCATCCTCCTGCTTCTTCCTGCGATTGCCATTTAGTTTCTAAAATTGTTGCTTTAGCCGTCATTGTTTTGCCATGAAATGGTTGGACCATCAACTGGTACGTGCTAGATTCTGCCAAGCACTTTTGACAAACTCATAATGGGAATCTGGTATTTTTATATGATAACACTGCCTGTTTGCTCCCATTGTACATAAACCCAAACGGTGCTATTTTTTCTCATGGAAATATTTCGATGGGTGTCTTTTTTGTTGGAGTTCTTGCTTGTCACATGCCTTGTTGCTCCAATCCTAGCACATTGAACAACTACCTAATGAAATTGGGTTTTCCCTTGTTTCAATTTAAGCACAAGAAGGCTCCCATTAGGGTGGATTTCTTCAGAACAATGACGGGTTCCACGACAGTTTTGGTTGTTTTGACTCTTGTCGAGCAAAGGGTTGAGTACTGTTGCCAGACATCCCATTTTTCGATATAATGGCCTCCCTCAGCTTTAGATCAATCATGATCAAGCAAGAGTTCAGATGAGCATGTAAACAGCAATAAAGAGGGTATTGCTCAATTTGAATATAAATTTGTTTGGTGCAAGCAGAGGAGAACTGGCTCAGTGGTCTAGGGTTATGATTCGCGCTTCGGGTGCGCGAGGTCCCGGGTTCAAATCCCGGCTGAGCCCATCTTGGTGTTGTTTCTTCACAACAATGTCAGCGCAGACCGTGATTTTATACTGCACTTTGCTCGTTCAAGGTGTTTTTCTCCAACACTCCAACTTCAACTTTAGTGTGAACATCTGATTTGGAACAAAAATCTGAAGCAAATCCTCATCAAGTCCCACTTTTGCGCTAGAAATTGGACAGAAAGTACACTTCAAGTGTGAATTGAGAATACCAGCCCTCCTTTTCATTTCTTCACCCCTGGTTCAAGAAGATGAAAATAAAATGGTACAATAAAATTACTCTCCTTAGCTGAACCACCTTTTTGTGTTGAACAGGGGGTGTGTAGGTAATAAATTGCAGGCAAACTAGCCGGTGCGTTGCTCAGATCAGATACTTCAATATTGAACCAGAGATGTGGACTGCAAACAGAAGCAAAAATGTTGCATCTCCTAAACGTTCCCTTTATTCCAATAAGCACCTACATTGACCACAAGATCTTGTTGAGCAAATGAACTTGGCTAAGTTTGAGCCCAAACTATGCTTACGGAACTCAGGAGATATGTCCAAAATTATCTTGTAAACACTACATAAAATTCAATTTTTCAGCCTGCTCTTGGACAGCCACACAAGCTTTTGACAATATAACTTTGAAGCAAACCACTTTACAAGTAAATGACATATAAGAGACATTAGCTACCACTACAAATACAGAGTTGGGACATTTTCCCACTCCAAAGGTTCAATACACAGACAGGCTACTCAAGTGGTGGGGAGGTTGATCTGGCTGTAATGAAGGTGGGTCTGTCAACAGCAAAGGGGTTCTGACTATAACACAGGAGCATCTGGCCTACCATGGAGAAATATCTGGCAATATTGGAGCAGCATCTAGCTGTAAAGGAGCACTGCCTCAATATAAAGGAGTGACATCTAGATAAATGTAGGACATCTACAGTAAAGAAGCATCTGGCTTAAAAAGAGAGTGTCTGACCATAAAGGAGAGGAGCATCTTGTTATAACATAAAGTAGTGGTAGATCCAACTATAACCAACGTGAGGATGGTTAATTTTGATGCAATGGAGGTGACAGGAAGGGGATTCAAATCTGTGTGTCTTTGCCTACAGAATGGATATTTGTAGTGCAATGTTCTAGATAATTGAAAGAAATGCAAAATTTACTTGAGCAGACCACTATTTTGAGCCCAGTGAATGTCAAGAGCTATAATCAAATTTGTAACTCAAGCAAATAAGTCTCATTTCTTTCTTGTCTGTGAATCTACCCTGTCTGCTGAATTAGTTTGCAGGAAATTTCTCAAAACATTTCCCCGTTTTTACTCAAGGTGGGATCCATGAATGCGCCAATAAACATAATTAAAACAGGCAAGTGGATCAAACCTTGCTACTGCCTGAGCGTCAGTTTTTTAACAATTTGAGCAAGATTCTTTCATCAAGATACCGGCAAGTTGTCAGAACTATTAGTCTTTGTTCTGAAAAAAATCAATCTTTTGTTGCATCAAACCAGTTCAGTTTTTTGAAATGAGTATTTGTAAGTCATTGATGCAACAGCATACACTTCAGACTAAACTGTTGTGCAATGGGTCATCTCATTACTTTTCATTGTCAAGAGTGATTAAGGTATTGAGGTTGTTTTACGCATCTCTCATCTCAAATACTTCTTTCTTGGCCGACTTTTTTCCGTTTCTTGACCTCTTTTAAGAGTTTGACGGAACAATATGTGGTGTTTTGAAGATATCACATGCACATACAATTTTGATGGTTACATTATTGATGTTTGTGTGATGAAAACGGAAACACTTTGTGGTTGTTCATTTCTCACCAGAGACCTTTTTTGTTGAAAGCAATCATTTTTCGAAAGATACCTTAGGTCCTTGGATAATGCAATTTCGGTAGCTGTGTTTATCATTAGAGAGGAGCTCTCTAACTTGAAAAACTTCATATCAAAATTTTCTTGTAGTCACCACCTGAAAAGTTTGTGCCTATACATAAGATTGAGTCTTTGTTCTTCATGTTACATTTCCATCCTCCTGCTTCTTCCTGCGATTGCCATTTAGTTTCTAAAATTGTTGCTTTAGCCGTCATTGTTTTGCCATGAATGGTTGGACCATCAACTGGTACGTGCTAGATTCTGCCAAGCACTTTGACAAACTCATAATTGGAATCTGGTATTTTTATGATATATCACTGCCTGTTTGCTCCCATTGTACATAAACCCAAACGGTGCTATTTTTTCTCATGGAAATATTTCGATGGGTGTCTTTTTTGTTGGAGTTCTTGCTTGTCACAATGCCTTGTTGCTCCAATCCTAGCACATTGAACAACTACCTAAAATGAATTGGGTTTTCCCCTTGTTTCAATTTAAGCACAAGAAGGCTCCCATTAGGTGGATTTCTTCAGAACAATGACGGTTTCACGACAGTTTTGGTTGTTTTGACTCTTGTCGAGCAAAGGGTTGAGTACTGTTGCCAGACATCCCCATTTTTCGATATAATGGCCTCCCTCAGCTTTAGATCAATCATGATCAAGCAAGAGTTCAGATGAGCATGTAAACAGCAATAAAGAGGGTATTGCTCAATTTGAATATAAATTTGTTGGTGCAAGCAGAGGAGAACTGGCTCAGTGGTCTAGGGGTATGATTCGCGCTTCGGGTGCGCGAGGTCCCGGGTTCAAATCCCGGCTGAGCCCATCTTGGTGTTGTTTTCTCTCAACAATGTCAGCGCAGACCGTGATTTTATACTGCACTTTGCTCGTTCAAGGTGTTTTTCTCCAACACTCCAACTTCAACTTTAGTGTGAACATCTGATTTGGAACAAAAATCTGAAGCAAATCCTCATCAAGTCCCACTTTTGCGCTAGAAATTGGACAGAAATACACTTCAAGTGTGAATTGAGAATACCAGCCCTCCTTTTCATTTCTTCACCCCTGGTTCAAGAAGATGAAAATAAAATGGTACAATAAAATTACTCTCCTTAGCTGAACCACCTTTTTTGTGTTGAACAGGGGTGTGTAGGTAATAAATTGCAGGCAAACTAGCCGGTGCGTTGCTCAGATCAGATACTTCAATATTGAACCAGAGATGTGGACTGCAAACAGAAGCAAAAATGTTGCATCTCCTAAACCGTTCCCTTTATTCCAATAAGCACCTCATATGACCACAAGATCTTGTTGAGCAAATGAACTTGCTAAGTTTGAGCCCAAACTATGCTTACGGAACTCAGGAGATATGTCCAAAATTATCTTGTAAACACTACATAAAATTCAATTTTTCAGCCTGCTCTTGGACAGCCACACAAGCTTTTGACAATATAACTTTGAAGCAAACCACTTTACAAGTAAATGACATAATAGAGACATTAGCTACCACTACAAATACAGAGTTGGGACATTTTCCCACTCAAAGGTTCAATACACAGACAGGCTACTCAAGTGGTGGGGGAGGTTGATCTGGCTGTAATGAAGGTGGGTCGTTCAACAGCAAAGGGGGTTCTGACTATAACACAGGAGCATCTGGCTACCATGGAGAAATATCTGGCAATATTGGAGCAGCATCTAGCTGTAAAGGAGCAGCCTCTAGCTATAAAGGAGTGACATCTAGATATAATGGAGGAGCATCTAGCAGTAAAGGAGAAGCATCTGGCTATAAAAGAGGAGTGTCTGACCATAAAGGAGGAGGAGCATCTTGTTATAACATAAAGGTAGTGGTAGATCCAACTATAACCAACGTGAGGATGGTTAATTTTGATGCAATGGAGGTGACAGAGTAGGGGATTCAAATCTGGTGTCTTTGCCTACAGAATGGATATTTGTAGTGCAATGTTCTAGATAATTGAAAGAAATGCAAAATTTACTTGAGCAGAGCCACTATTTTGAGCCCAGTGAATGTCAAGAGCTATAATCAAATTTGTAACTCAAGCAAATAAGTCTCATTTCTTTCTTGTCTGTGAATCTACCCTGTCTGCTGGAATTAGTTTGCAGGAAATTTCTCAAAAACTTTCCCGGTTTTACTCAAGGTGGAGATGCATGGCCCAGGATGCCATAAACATAATTAAAACAGGCAAGTGGATCAAACCTTGCTACTGCCTGAGCGTCAGTTTTTTAACAATTTGAGCAAGATTCTTTCATCAAGATACCGGCAAGTTGTCAGAACTATTAGTCTTTGTTCTGAAAAAAATCAATCTTTTGTTGCATCAAACCAGTTCAGTTTTTTGAAATGAGTATTTGTAAGTCATTGATGCAACAGCATAACATTCAGACTAAACTGTTGTGCAATGGGTCATCTCATTACTTTTCATTGTCAAGAGTGATTAAGGTATTGAGGTTTTTTACGCATCTCTCATCTCAAATACTTCTTTCTTGGCCGACTTTTTTCCGTTTCTTGACCTCTTTTAAGAGTTTGACGGAACAATATGTGGTGGTTTGAAGATATCACATGCACATACATTTTTGATGGTTACATTATTGATGTTTGTGTGATGAAAACGGAAACACTTTGTGGTTGTTCATTTCTCACCAGAGACCTTTTTTGTTGAAAGCAATCATTTTTCGAAAGATACCTTAGGTCCTTGGATAATGCAATTTCGGTAGCTGTGTTTATCATTAGAGAGGAGCTCTCTAACTTGAAAAACTTCATATCAAAATTTTCTTGTAGGTACACCACCTGAAAAGTTTGTGCCTCTACATAAGATTGAGTCTTTGTTCTTCATGTTACATTTCCATCCTCCTGCTTCTTCCTGCGATTGCCATTTAGTTTCTAAAATTGTTGCTTTAGCCGTCATTGTTTTGCCATGAAATGGTTGGACCATCAACTGGTACGTGCTAGATTCTGCCAGCACTTTTGACAAACTCATAATTGGAATCTGGTATTTTTATGATATATCACTGCCTGTTTGCTCCCATTGTACATAAACCCAAACGGTGCTATTTTTTCTCATGGAAATATTTCGATGGTTGTCTTTTTTGTTGGAGTTCTTGCTTGTCACATGCCTTGTTGCTCCAATCCTAGCACATTGAACAACTACCTAAAATGAATTGGGTGTTCCCCCTTGTTTCAATTTAAGCACAAGAAGGCTCCCATTAGGGTGGATTTTCAGAACAATGACGGGTTTCACGACAGTTTTGGTTGCTTTGACTCTTGTCGAGCAAAGGGTTGAGTACTGTTGCCAGACATCCCCATTTTTCGATATAATGGCCTCCCTCAGCTTTAGATCAATCATGATCAAGCAAGAGTTCAGATGAGCATGTAAACAGCAATAAAGAGGGTATTGCTCAATTTGAATATAAATTTTGTTGGTGCAAGCAGAGGAGAACTGGCTCAGTGGTCTAGGGGTATGATTCGCGCTTCGGGTGCGCGAGGTCCCGGGTTCAACCCCGGCTGAGCCATCTTGGTGTTGTTTTTCTCTCAACAATGTCAGCGCAGACCGTGATTTTATACTGCACTTTGCTCGTTCAAGGTGTTTTTCTCCAACACTCCAACTTCAACTTTAGTGTGAACATCTGATTTGGAACAAAAATCTGAAGCAAATCCTCAATCAAGTCCCACTTTTGCGCTAGAAATTGGACAGAAAGTACACTTCAAGTGTGAATTGAGAATACCAGCCCTCCTTTTCATTTCTTCACCCCTGGTTTAAGAAGAAGAAAAACAATGGAAGTTATGGGCCGTATATATCCTTATTATTTTACGACGATTAATTTGACAGAGAATGAAGTGTCGTTTTCAAGAAGCAGGCACTCATTTTTGTTTTGTGTGACCCACATACTTAGGGATCAGCCCCATGAGTAAGCACACAATCAAGGGTGACCCTCGGTCCAAAAACAAGGTTTTTCTTCCCTTGTCTTAAATCAAGAAGTCTGATTAGGGAGCAATGTCTAAAGCACGTCCGACCTACAAAGAAATAAATTTGAAGGACCGATATTAGGGTCTCGTACCTTATTCAATGGATGATTGAGAACCAAGAGTGTCTGAACGCATTCGAGCAATGGGAAAGTCTTGACAAGTTCGAAAGGTCGAAGAATTAATTACAAGATCGACCCAAAATGTCTCAATTTCAGAATTATCATGCCTGGACATCTTGGGTGCAAACTCTTGCTACGCCAGATCGTTTATCCTCACTTCATGGCTAGATAAAAGAAATGCCAGATCCTAAATTTCTGAGCATCTTAGAGGTCGGATTTCTTGTCGAGATGTGCCAAAATTATGACATTGGTAGGAAAACCGATACCCTGCCTTGAATATTAAAGCGAAGGGTGCAATAGATAAGCCATTGAAGTTCAAGTATTATCTTTATTTTCATCAGCATCAGCATCCGTGGGAGGAAATACAAAGGCAATTCGTTGAGACCGATCGCTTTTCGGGTTGTTGTTGTTGTGACAAACTTGGCAAAGCATCCTGATTTGTGACAATCAAGGACTATTGAGATCAACAGAAGAGAATATGCCCTTAAAAATTGGTTTTTAAATGTTCAAATGGTCAAGCTGGTATATTTATAATTAAGCATTTCGAGAACAAGTGTGTCTCCAAAAGTCATATTTCAAATAAACGAACTTTCTTAAATGAATCCAATTCATCTATGTTGATGGGAATATCGGTTTAAGTTGCAATATTGTCCGAGATTGAAATATTTCATGGAGCTGGTTCAAGGAAGAATGAGAGACTTCATACCCACAAAAAGACGTGCCAATCCAGTTAGACAAGGGCAATAGCAAATTTCAAAACTATTTCGATAATTAGTAACAAAAATCTAACCTGTTGGCTGCAATTATATGAAAAATATCAAATATATGGCAGGTTGGGCCGAATGCAATATGCTTGAGCCAGTCCCTTAGAAGAGCTTGCAAAAAGCCATTTATCTTCATCCAGGACGAGTCATCTCATCTGAAGTGACATCTTCTCTTTTTCTGAGGATAAAAAACCTCTTCAAAATCTGTGCTGGTCTCATCAGCATATATAAAAAAAGGAAACACAGGGTAGTGCCAAAAGGGTCCCTTAAACTTTAAACATATTTTTTGCAAAATAAATACCTCAAATGAATTGGATTTTGCTATAGGACTGAAAACATTTAGGTTATTGTCCAAAACCAAATTCAGAGCAAAAAATATTTCATAAATCTAACACCATCAATGGGCTCTTAGAAAAAGGATGTTTTTCAAAACTAAGCTTCAGCATTTTTGGGGAGAGGAGCATTTCCCCAATGACACTCAATATTTGGTAACAAATTAAACAATATCACGAACCTTCTAGGGCACTTATCTTTCCAACACTTTTTGTTGATTGAGTTCGGAGTATTTTCGTAGTTAGCATGGAACACTAAATCAGAACCACCCTGTATTAGTCTTATGTTGAGGGACATTGAGAGACAGTCGACAAACATGTCGGAGCCGAACAAACGCTCGCTGAGAGCGTCTTTTTCCAATCTGTTTTGAGAGTTTGAAATGTTTTAGACAATTTTGGATTGCGTCCATTTAAAAGCAACAGTCAGGGGTAGGGCTAACGAATCGCACTCGTCGAGGATTCAATTAATCACCTATCTCTGGACATTTGACAAAACTGCATCAAGACTCTGAGCGAGACCATCCACTTTGAGATCGTTTTTTGCATCGGATACAATTCATGACGGGGAAAATTGATCTGCGTTACTCAGTCACGGAAAAGGAGTTTCATTCTCCGCCGATAATCAAAATTGTGGCCCTAAAAAGAAATGCATTAAATGCTAGTATTAATCTGAAATTCAAGCACTTAATTTCATACTGTTTCTATAGACTAGATTGGTGAGATATAAAAGCAATGTGCCATTGTAGGTGTTTAACCATACTTGATTTGACGAAACTTTCAGAGCCCAAGGTTCAAACCTAAAGGTTGTAAGTCATACCATTAAATGGAGAACCACGAGCTCCAGTAGCTACTATAAGTGGTTTATGAGTCTGGCTGCACCGTTAGATTGAATTTTATCCCGTGGCTCAATAGCCTTAAATGAGTTGAAGGTTTAGACTCTGCTTAAAAGCCTAAAAATTGAATATTTCTTTTCATTTTCTTCTCGTAGTAGCAAGCTGTGACAATAATTTCAAGAAAATATGTGTGTAACTCATTGTACCCACTAAAGTGTTAAATTATCCTCAGCCCATTTTGCTGTTCTAATTTTTGCACAATTTCTCGATTAAATTATCCCGAACGATTGCCCATCGTCTTGAGCACTTACAAATTTTGGAACACTGCCCTCAACACAGCCAATTAGATGAACGAACTCAAAAAAGTGTCGCATTTCAGAGGTCTTTGTTTCTTGCTCGGATTTGTCCCATTTTACTGTTGGGACAAATATGAAATTTGATTTAGTTGTGGGTAATGTTTCTTGTAGGAAAGTAGAACGTTTTTCGATCATCAGTAAATGTTCGAAAAAGTAGTATTGTAATGCTGGCCTGCACTGCTCTCTATGTTTATCAGCTCCACTTCCAATAAAAACACTCGGATTTTAAGCCAAAAATGCGGCAGCATAAATTCCTTCTTTGTGCGCACGAGTGAACGACGGCTGAATAATACAGCTTCTTTGCCTCTTATCGTATTGCTCGTTCTTGATCCGTATTCCCCATTTTCCTGGGAACTTTGTGCCCTGGGCTTGAATTTCTAAACCGTACCTGGACTAAATCTTGTTAGGAGTCGTTTATGTCCGTAGTTTGACTTGGGTTGGGAAAGGATTTCTTTGTTGGTTGTTAGAGAAAAGAAGCGAGAGATCAGGGCAACGTATCAACGACCCATGGGTATGTCCAGAAAAAGTTCTAGATGTCAGCAGTTTGTATGGATAGTAGTGCTTCAACATTAGCTTGTGAACTCCCAGAGTGTGTTAAACAGCTAGATCAACTTAATTCTTTCTCAAAGTCTTCGGCACGAAAAAAAATGGTGAGAGGCGTTCAAGAACAACTTTAATTGGCATGGACTACTATTTCGGGAATATTTCTTAGAACATCTTAGGAAGACAATTCTCGTTCAAATGCGCTCTTCCATTTTTCTATCAAAAAATTTGCCTCACTCTGGAAGATATGTCTTAGATTAAACTTCAATGCTTCAAAGGTAGTAGTTTTGAAGCATCCAAGCAAGATTCATGTAAGCTAAGATTCATGTATAGAAAGTAGTCCCAGACCTCCAACCAAATCCAAGGCACCACCTTGTCCTTAAGGAAGTTGAGATTGACCTCTTCTTCATAATCTGGAATTCTGTTCATTTTTTCCAGCATTTGAAAACCAAATGAAAATAGAGACAGCTTTGGGGCAAATTACTACAGGTTATGATGCCCAATAACACCAGCATAGATTTATGAAATGATCCAACATTTTCTCAAATGCAATTCTTTAAAGGAAGTTAAACTGTAAAGCTGTTTTGAACTTCAGCCCTCCGCATTTGAAGACAATAAGCAACTGGTGTTCATTGGTGGCAAGCAAGGCAAAGGAAAGAAATCAGGCTAAAATTATGGAATCTTCTGAAAATAGTTTATTTTGTTGCATAATACATGTGAATTTTTATGCATTGTTCACCCAACTTTAATATCTTGATAACAAATTGTCAACAATGAAGACAAAAAAGGTGAATTAAATGACATCCAACATAGTTGCCGTTTTCAACCAACCATTGCTTCATCTAAAACATTTAAAATTGCTTTCATGAAGCACAATTGGTGTGCATTGTCAAATCATTTCTTATCATATGTCAACACATACCTTAAGCCTTGACATGACGGAGGCCAATGACAACAACCAGCCGAAGCTTACACATTGTACGCAAAGATGAAACATTGATTCGCCCAACCTCGAGCCAGTTCTTCGAATTCTCCGTACCCCATCCCGTTTCAAGTGGTCCAGACGTTGCATATCTCCCTGAATTCGGCGCAACGATGCGACCCTCAACTAAGGCTCATCTGACACACAGGTCTCAACAACTACACGCTTTCTTTTTCCAGTTCACTCCAGAAGGCCAAAGTCGGGGAGAAATTGCAACTATCTGTTCATTTACCCTCTTTGGGTTCTCTGATTGTGAACACCCTGAGGAGAAGAACTAAAAGAAATTGAGGGCGAGTGATTGTGTGATTAACGCCCAATCAGTGATCTCTTCTTTGAGTTCCAACCGGGTTGCTCCGGTTCCCCGCACTCAACCCTCCATTGTCAATTGGTTGTTGCTATTGAATTCCCAACAAAATGGCGACTGGACTCAGTGAAGAGAAAATGGTAAGGTTCCATCATGAAAGCCTCACATCGTGCTTTGAATATTGATGATGTCGGCAAATCGGCTTCACCTCGAAGTCTCTCTCAAACGTCAGGCAAATTCCACCTGACATAATCCATTTGAAGCATCGCGACGGAGATTGCATTTGAAAATTGATGAGTTTCGAAATTGGGGACCCAAATTGTTATTGGCTACAAAGCGATAAACTGAATTTGCACTCCTTTTGTTTTTTTCAGAAAGACATTGGCCTTGAGCCAGATCAGGTCGAAGGTAAGCTACAAGCGATTCCTCACTCGATTTTTGAAATGTTGTAAGATGGATGTGAGGAAGTCTTGAATTCAAATGGCCAATACAATTGAGATGTAAGACAAAGCACGGGAACATGTAGTACGTATCGGTGCCTGAATAGAACGAAAATGGGCCTAGAGGGATAACAAGATGACAGCCAGTCGTTTCTGCAGACAGATAGGCAAGCAATGCGCCGGTCGATCTTGGACAAAAGAATGTACATTTCTATTAGAGCCGACTCTATTTTTGCTGAATCTCTTGTCTTGGGCCACTACGAATTAAAGTTCCTGGGACGGGAAGAAAGACTCCTTGATCCCAACTGATGATGGTGAGGAATATTAAGGCCCAAACAAAATGGGTTTAAAGGCTACGACAAAGGATGGAAAATTTGAATTCTTTTAAAACTGCACATCAAAATAGTCTTTTTATAACAAAAAGTATAAAAAATCGCTGAAATTTGCTTACGCATTTTAAGGGAGGTACTTTAAAACGGAAAACACTTTTTTTTCAATTCATATTGTCTTGATATTCTTTGACATAATCTGACCATTTGTGAAACATTTGAATTCTTTTAAAACTGAAGCCAAAACCTGCACATCAAAATAGTGTTTTCATCACAAAAAGTATGAAAGATCCTGAAAAATTTGCCTACGCATTATGAGGGAGGTACTTCAAAACGGAAAACACTTTCGGTCTTTTTTAAATCGCATTGTTTTAATATTCCTTGGCATAAGCTAACTATTCTTCAAACTTTCATTTCGATGGCCGTTTCAATACACTCATTTTTCGAGCCTCAGGCAATTGCTTGACAAGAACCTGCAGTTGTACTTTTCTGATGATTGAAAATCATCGCATTAGGGTATATATGTAAGGTTTAGATTGCTTCGATCATGACATTATCTTCATTACCATAACATCTGTGGATTATATTTGGAAAATATGCCGGCCGGAAAAAAATTTGAATTGGTATGAGTTCATAGATTGAACAGAAACCAATCGTAAATTAAAAGTAATGTATTCTAAACAACACCAAAAAGTCTAGAAAATACCAACAAATCTTCAAAATTGTATGTGCCAAAAAATTGATGAAAAAGCAAAGCAGATTTATGCCGACGTTGCAAAATTTGTATCTAAAACTTATTATGACATCATTTACTCTTTTATCGGGCGTGAGTTTAGATTTAGGGCTGAAACCTTTTTGTTAATGAATGTAACCGAAAATGATTCATCTACCTTGCTTTGGACTGTTCTTAAAAGCAAAATTGCCTCACAATGCAATCCCTCTTCAGAAAGGCAAGAATTGAGATTTGCGACGCTATTATGGAACGTGAAGGTCGCCAATTCGCCTATTGGCCTTGAGAAATTCATAAAAGGTTGGAGATGGACGATTTTTACGTTGTCTCATTCATTAAAACAGCTCCAATTTCTCCTCATACCAGGAATCTTAAATCGAATTCACCATTTTTTCGTCCATTGGCATGTTTTTTAAAAATATGAATATTTAGTTCCAACTTTGCTAAGTTCATTTCCGATTTGAACTACAAGTCACCATTGTTGGTCAATGTCTAGATGCAAGGTATTATACAAATTGATTATCTTCAGCTAAGAAAAGCACATTTTGAATCGTTTTTTAACGGCCAAAGTTCATTGCAGTCAAAGGCCAAACAAGCATTCAATAATTAGTTTCAGTATCCAAACTCTCAACTCTGACGGCCAAAAAAGGCCAACAATTCCTTGGGGGGTCAACACATGGAGTTTCTATTTCAATTATCTCCTTGCAAAGCCAGTCAATATTCCAAGTTGTCCAGCCAGAAAATGGACATTTCCAGCCTTTGCTCGAGTTTTTTGCTGCTCGTCAAGAGCTCATTAGAACTTGAACAGTTGCGGCTTCGAAAGCAATTTCTCATGTCATGTTTGGCGTTTCCAGTGCTGATGAAATGCTTCAATGGGTTCTGCAAAGAGGGTGTGGTGAAGGCCGAGACCGTGGCCGAGATTCTCCAGATGATGGGCCTTCGCGTGAAGCAATCGTCTCTTAAAGAGATCATTGATGAAGTCGACGAGGATGGTATGACCACGATAACTCTTGTTATAGTCACTGAAGTGATTTATTCATTGTCATCCAGGTTCCGGAGAGCTTGAATTCGAAGAGTTTTGTATTTTGGCCGCTCGCTTCTTGATTGAAGAAGATGAGGAACAAATGAGGCGAGAATTGAAAGAGGCCTTCAGGTTCTATGACAAAGAAGGTGAGTAGTGCAATAATGTCTGGAATCAACTCAAGTGGGAACATCTCACTTGATTTCAGGATCAAGAGCTTTTCTTGAACAACGTACTATAGAGTCAGTCTCTCTCTTCGCTTCTAAAAAAAGAATGGAGAAACCAAAGTGAGAGGACAAAAACAAGCCTTTTTTCCTGCACGGTAACCTTACTTTCAAACTTTCAAATACCTTCCGTGAAGAACTGTTTAAATCGTTCTAAGTTGAATGAAAAAACATTCGAGATTTACATTACATAGCAGGTTTTGCATTACGTGATCTTTTAAGTTAAAAATATTTCGGTAACTGATAAGCCCTAGTGCTATTACATACAATATCCATACATGAATCATGAATGAAAATGGAAACCAAAAAATACTATTACAGAAAACATAAATTAACATAACGGGTTAATTAAGGGTTAAAATAATAAGAAAAATGAAACATAAAAAGGATATCATTACTTGGCGGACATTTGATTTTAAGAAAACAAATCAAAACTTGAAAAGCAGCCATGTTTTCAAAAGAAAATTATGAATCGGTTTTTTCCTCATCCTCGAATGTGATTCCGTAAATCTGCAGCCGAATTTAAAAAATCGATTGCGTAATTTAGAAGAGAAGACTATTTCATTGATGTAGCCTTGATTGTTAAATGCAATAAACGTCACGACCAATGGGAGAAGCTCGTGGAAACTGCTTGTTTACTCCAGTTCCTCCTTGGAGCCCCCTTTTAGACATGATTAATTGCGTAGTGATGGGCAAGGCGGCACTTCTTTCACTAGGTTCCTTTGCCCAACTACTGAAAAAGGTATTTGGAGCACTTTGTTTTTGAAAGCTGAAGAGATGTAATCTTGAAGGGGGCGTTTGGTTAAAAGCAAGATAACCATGCCATGTAGGAAAAACCATGTGAAGGAAATGCCATGAAAAAATCAAAGAGAATTTGTTTGGCATGTTTTCAGTATTCTTATATTTTCAATGTTTTATTTTCAAATAAGAAGGGATAAAATGAAAAGAAAAACTTTTTTTTCCATTGAGCAAAAGTAGTGAAAAATACAAAATAGTACAAAAGATTAGAAAAAGTGAAAAATGATGCATTTCATCATTTGGACAGCCCTAGTGATGAGTCGAGTGTAAAAAGTAACGAAACATTTTAAAAATATATTTGAGCTTGTGTTGTACCGCAAAAAAGCCAGACACATCACTACTTGAGGAATACACATTTATTGGGAGCATTTGCTATTGAATGGGCACCTTGTTATTAATTGACGTGTGTTAAACGCATTTTTCCATTGTCTTATTAATTTCTATTTTAATGCGACTACTTCTCCTTTGGTGGGTCCGCTTGTTCCATTAGTTGAAAGCAAATTTGCTTTCTCGCAACAAAATGTTGTCAACACTTTAACCAAGATGGTCGTACTTTAAAGAGAGCCAAGGCCTCTCTTGGATGCCTGAGTTTCTGGCCTTTGGTTGGATCAATAATCAGCAATGGCAATTCTCTTGGCCTTGCGCAATGGGTTTTTGCCCAGCAAATGGAAGGTCATGCCTGACAGGCATCAAACTAAATAAATTGTGCTCTTACATTTTAACCTTAATTTACCAAGCAGATAGACTTCACCTTAATGATACGATCATACGATTGATCCTTTCTACTTGCATTAGAACATACCTTCGCCCATCCATTGTATTCCGATACTTTCGAAACGGAAATAGCCAAGATCTACCTCTCTTCTTGACATTTTTATGTCAACGGAGAAGTGAAAGAGGGTTACACAATAGTAGTGGACCACTTATCTTGGGTTTGTTTGTTACTTTTTCCTCTCCCAAAAGCTCCACTCAGCCAAAGGCCACAATTGGTTATTTTGAGACCTTGGCCAGCTGTTACATAACATGAGTAAAGGGACCTGTCACAACCTGCGGAGAATCAACCATGAAGGCATGGAATCACGTCGCATTTAGTCCTATTCTTTATCACCGTCTAGTCAATCCAGTTAAAGATAAAAATAAATAATGTTTCAACAACTTGAAATTAAAGGAAATCAATGATTCCAAAATGCCTCTACATCTTTAGACATTTTGATGTAAACCTTTGCATAAATATTGATCCCTTTTTAAGGTGTGGGTTATTTAACCATTGAGACCCTGAAAGGTATTCTCCTGGAGCTTGAGCCCAAACTCGAGGATGCCCAACTCATGGAAATCGTGGACGAGGTCGACGAGGACGGATCGGGAACCATCGACTTTGATGGTGAGTCCAAAGGCTTTGCTTCGGTTTGTACTCGTCATGTAACTGAACGGCTTAATGAAGGACTCACTTGTGCCTGGAAAAAGGCCGTCCTTGAGAAGTTTCACGCTTTGGAACAAGGAACAGGAAATTGATGGACATGAAACATGACTTGATGGCGTGTTTATGGTTTTCCAAGTATTCTCACACCAAGATATGGGGCGAGGAACTTCCCATAACCTTCTTATCCCCCGGACCGTTTTGATTTCAGAGTTCATGGAAATGATGATTGGATAAAGTTGGGGTAAATATTTGGTAGGCCTACCAACCAACTCTGTCAATAGCCTCTAAAGGTTGCAAACCAGACTTTTGGCCAAGTTGAAAAATGCATGGTATGCACATAAACTCGAGCAAATATTGCCCCACAGGAAGATTGCTTACTGAATGAGAGTACTTCTATATAGTTAGATATAGATTCTTCGTCTGCGTACTAACATTTTCCTTTCTATTTTGCCAAAACTCCTCTTTTTGACGAAGTAACTTTTGAAGTATTTTCGAAAGGTTCTAGTTAAGGATGTATATTATCTAAGTTCAAGCAACAAATCTTGCTTCATTTTTCAGAAGTATGGACAATATGAGCCCTAAACTACAATGCATTTCTGCTTTGCCATCTATATTTGATTTGTTCTAGGATAATAGGACGGGGACAAAAAACATAAAGGATAAGTTTTAGGTTAATTTTGTATCAAAATGCGCTGATTGAAAGATACCATTTACTGGATTCATTGCATTAGCTTCGCAAAGTAAAAAAATATTTTCATCAATTTTTTGTTCATTATACGTTATATATGCAACGGAAGTGGTTAATGGTTAATCGTCATGAGTTGCTCAAATCATAAAAATGTATGTTTCATATCTTTTCTATTCCATTTATTTTCATTTTGCATTTTCTCCGGTTTATCTTGATTTGTCCTCGTTTCCAAGATAAAAAATGCAAAAAAATCTACCTATATTTTCGTGTCAATTTACAGTATTTCAATTTTTTTGGTTTATATTAATTTTGCTGACTTTTTGCCTTTTTCCATAACTTAATTGGTTTGATTTTTTAACAACCTATCACGATCATATCTTTTTAACAATCAAAAACAAATCGCCATGAATACTTGCTTTTTAATTTTCTGAAATTTGTTTCTCAATGCAATACTTAAAATCTATTTGCCCAGAATAATTGATGTTAGGCTATAGATTTTGTTTCCGTTCATACTTTTTTGCACTTTCTGCCATCCTTTAATGCGCATTTTTTTAAATTGCCATTGCATTTTTTGAGCAACCCTTATGAGATTTCTTGTACGCGTACTTCTGTTGTCGTCACTATCTCTTTTTAGATGCCAAGGCAACGATTCCGCAAAGCATTGTATTTTCTCATAGATTACAGAATAAGAAATGAGCCGGACATGCATACTTAAGGAAGATTATTTCGCTGATGGGTGAAAACCAAAAGTACACCAAATGTGTTTGTTATACACTAATCTTGCCACTCGAAAATGTTGAATTGGTGCCCTCTGGGTTTTAACAAGAAGAACAGATAAACGCCTAAAATTTTGCAATTCAGGTCTCACATACCGTATCAACGCTAACTTTACTTTGAGAGACAAATCGAATAATAGAGGTGGAGTGTCTATTACTACGGTAGAGTACAAAATACGTAGACCTTCGCAGGCATGAAATGTGATTCTTTCGGCGGTTTGCGAGGTCTGTTACTTTCATGAACAACACCAATCATGGTAAAGTGTTTGAGCACAAGGTATATAAATATCGTGCACAAACGCGGACTGAAGAAAGATACAAGATACATTTTAACCATTTTGTTTACGGTGCCTCTTTTTTGCATGTCAAGCGCTTAAAGTGTAATTTTTTCTTTCATCTGAGTTAAACGCTCTCTAACTTGTTGATGAGATTGAAAATACGTATGTTCATTCCATTGAGTGTTTGTCTTCTTTCCATTGCAGAGTTCATGAACATGATGATGGGATGATCTAATAAAACAGCTCTTTGTACAAACATTCCTTCATCACACCACCAATCGTCAAAAAAACAATGTCCTCCGTCTTTGCCGAGCACGCAATGAGATCGGAACGAATCGATTCTTGTATTGAAGGTTCAGCAATCTGTTATGTCCAGCTTGTCTCTCTCTTGTATGCTTTGATGCTCAATAATGTTTTTCTTACCTTGGTGTCTGATCAAAATATGAAAATGAAATAAACCTCTGTGAAACAAATCATAAAGTCTCTGACTCATCAATATGGCCAAAGAAGCATCATGTCGTATTCCATGGAACACTAGAGCAACGTCGAAGGTCATGGAACAATCCGTCCACAGTTTTGTCTCTTGGTTTTAAGTTCGGGAGATTGGACCAGGATATTGGTGGCATGTTGGACTTGAAGGCCAGCCAACCTACCTACCAGCAAACCAGCAAACTCTCAATGAGTCAAATGGCCTGAAGTTCTGGAACGATTTGGAAACCCAAGGCTTTCAAGGTTCCCCTTATTTGATCGATAACCACTTTTGTGTCAAGTCCATGAGCAAGTAGTAAGGAGCAGGGGAAAAACGAAGGAGCGAGGCCTTGTTCCACACAATCAGCCTTTCCAAGGCATTGTCATAAACCAAGTGAGGTGAGATTTCTTGCTCGGCCTCCTCTCGTTCAGACACATTGTCCTTCACGTCGTCGTCTTAAGAACCCTTGAATCTCAGTCTAACTTCACCCACCGAGACTCAAATTGAAGTCTACTTTACAGGAGGGAACCCTGGACAATAGAGAGTCGTAACAGAAGAATCAGAAGACTTAAGTTATCTTTGGACTTCAAGGCCGCCTCTGAGGAACAGGATATCCAGTCGTAAACAAGAGTCAATAAAAGAATCTCCCCCTTCTCCCAAGAGTCTCATGAGACTATAAGTAAATAATCCGTCAGGGGCACCCCCTAACCAGGTGAGCCACTAACCCCTCCTTTGCGACTGTGGTCCATATTATTCCAATCCAAGAGTTGGAGTCCCACCATGTTTGTTGGAAATGGATAAGTGTTTAGTCCCGCACTGTCAGTTCAGGGTTACGACATTCGTGCAGCCGACGGGTCTTTGTGGTGTAGTAGCTGCGTGTGCATTATTCTTGGCCAAGGTCTCCGTGTTGCAAACTTGCGGTTGTAGTTTCAGGGCCATCATATATGAGTGAACCAAGACCCAGGTGCTTGACTCTCAGTGCCAGCTTTCAATTTCTCCAGGTAAGAAACACTTTTAACACTCCATGACTTACCAAAAGCGTTGATAGGACAAAATGTCACTGCTCTGAATGACCCTTGTTGATTTCCAAAAAGTTCTACCGATCCTTACTGCAACCCTTTCCTTTCGTCGGCAGACCTCTCCGAACAAAGCCAAAATGTATGTGATACCGATCCCTTGAAAGACACCGGGCAACGCGTCAATTTGAACCTACAGATTCTGCAGAGATATCAACAAAGGCATCATTTACCCGGCATTGCCCCGAACGTCCGGGCGGAAGTCAACAGCTGACATCGGGGGTTCCTCCGGACAAGGGAAAAGTGTTTCGCTCAAAATGACAGCTGCCACAGCTACGGCCGTCCTCCCGGCCATGGATGCCGCACATCTGGCCATGACCGAGGCGGCCAAGCTCAGGCCCAGTCCATCTGTTCCGGGGTCCATGGAAGCGGCGGTCAAGATGTGGTTGCAAGTGGGGAACCTGCAGAAACTTCAACAGGTAACGCGCATTCTGAGGAAAAAACAATGATACTGTCCAATGATAACTAATGAGTTGATGTTCTTAAAAAGGCCGTTTTGGATGGCTACGGTTGGCTCCTGAAAGATCATACCTCAAGATTGCCCCACGTTAACAAGTTCCTACGGAAAGTGCCAGATTACCAGGTAAATCAAGCATATGCTGACGAATAATATGCAAAAGACCAATTTGTCCGCTATTCATGATCAGGAAAAAATTGATACCATTCATGAGCAAGTGATTCGAGGAGATTTGAACTCTGTCCGACGGATGTTGGAAAAGAAAGGTTGGTCCAATGCCCGCGATCATTACGGTCACTCTCCGCTTCATAAATCGGTCATGGCAAATCAAGAGGATATTATGCGCTATCTCTTGAACAACTTTCCTGATTTAATCGGCATTCGGGACAATGTAAGTAACTACTTGATATCTTTATGAACATCTTTTATACCAATGAAGATAATTTTTGCAAGACCTTGTTGTCCAAATTGTTGTGTTTGATAGCAAATTTTGCTTTTGCCACATGAGGCCTTAAAACCCTAAAAGACAAAAACTCCATTGATGTAAATTGCTCCCAACATCACAATAGTAAAGCTTAAAGTAAGTGAATAATTTGCACTCACACGGACGTAAAGTCTTATCTGGAAAACGATCTCCTTAATTTAAGGTACATTCCGTGTTTGAGATACTAGTTGCAAAAGGGGAAGACTGTAGCAATAAAAAGGAAAGGATTTATCAGTTGTGCATCCCATTGACTGGATTTATTTGCTGAAATATGCCACGATCAAACACTTCAACTAATACGGGCATCAAACGTCTTTTCAGGAAAATCGGACACCATTGCATTACGCTGCAGCATTACAAGGTACAACAGGAGGTGTAAATCAGTTATACAACATTCTGGTTGACTCAGGAGCGGACGAAAACGCCGTTGACGTGGTGAGTACGATTATTACATAATCTCGAACCCGCCTTACAAAGATCCTGTGTTGTCTAATCGTAAGTTTCGCCTTTGAAAGCCTTGGCAACCAAGTCCTCGGCTTTTCGAAAGTTTTGTTTGTGCCAGTTTATGGAACCTTACTGCAGAACTTGCCACACTCAAGGCCAAAGGTCCAGTGTCTTGCAAATTATTTGATCATGGCCTCAAACTCGACGATTTTGTACTTGTTCACCAGAGAGATAATGCAAGAACCTCCCCTTTTCCCCTTGGTTGGATTGGGAGTAAATGCATTCAAAAGTTTACCCCTTTTGTATTACTGCCCTGATTGTCATGGAGATTGAAAGAACTATGGAGTATTGTGTGTGATTCAAGCTTGAGCTCGCTTTTTGTTGCCTGTTTGTTTGCTTACTTGTCTTATTTTGCTCTTTGGCGCATAGTTTGATCGGGGGTGCCAAGTCCATGGACTCGGCCCTGTTGCATGTCCTGACACTGGTTTTTGGTAGTGTTGTTTGTGTTGTCTATGAGCAGTTGGCCTTTAAAGACCACAAAGTCATGGTGAGAACCAACATTACCTTACACGACCGAGTTATAATGCCCTTGTGTACCTTACAGCAAGGCCATTCGCCATCCTACTACAAGGAGCATCCCCAGGACATTCGTCATCGGACAGTCCAAAGCCGAAGGCCTGCACCCCAATCCACTCATTTGATCAAGGGCGATCCGGACTCGGCCACTTCTCCGAGTAAGTATCTGCCTGATCCTCCACATCCATTACCAGACGTGGCCTTGACAGGTCAGAGCGCACAATCAAGATTGCCCAAACCTAAGCCGAGGTCGACTGCAACTAATTTGGGGTCAGCCTTGTCATTGATTGATTACAAGAATGAGGAGGAATTTGGAGACGAAGATGGGATCATCAACTTGGATGATGCCGATCTCGACGCCATCATCTACCGATCCAATGAGATGACAGATTTTCCAAAACATCCGGGATCTTCCAAGAATGTCAATTTTCGGACACTGTCCACCAGTTCTTCTGAGGTAGACACCAGACCCTTGAAAAGAGAACAAACGCCTAAACTTCAAGTGCCAAAAAGGAAGACCAAAAGGAAACGGAAAGTGTCCCCGCCTAAAATCAAACCAAGCCAAGCAAATGATGGACCAACTCCTAGACCAAAACTACCCATGCCAGCTTCCAAACATCCAGCGGCAACCGTCCCAGATGAGGACAAGGCTCTGGACTCGGTGGAGGAGTTCGAGAACCTGGCCAAGATGGACGAGAGAACCTTACGGGCATTAAAGAAGAAGAGCGCCCCCGAGGTCTCCATGGTTCAAATTCGCAATCTCATTCACAAAAGTGAGAGCAACATCAAGGTCTCAGATATCAAAAAGGCCATGCGAAATGCCCAACGATTCGGAAAAAGCTACCAAGATGAAAACAATTTCCAAACCTCTCGCGAGGGCGACCCAAAGGAAATGGAAATCAATCCCGAGAAAAGAAACCTTTCCCCCGCTCAAATCAAACCTTCCCGGAAGCTTCAGTACCTGACACGATCACCTTCAAAAAGCAAACCAAATTCAAGTCTAAGTACAGGTCAAAAAGCTCAAATTGTGGAAAGACCGCCTAGTCCGAAGCTGGTATTTGGATCAGGAAGCCGGTTACCTTTAGCAGACCGGGACAACGGGCAAATCCCGAAATCAGAGGGTGCCAAACTCAAGGAGGAGAAAAAAAACCAATCACGGGTAGTGAACCCTGCCAGGTCCAATATTTCTTCCACATTCACTGCGGGACCAAGTAAACCGTCTCCGGGGGACAGTGCCAAACGCCTCGAACTCATCAAAGCTGCCAGGAGGACGAAGAAGTTAAATTCTTCCTCTCCCATTGTCAACAATCACGAAATCAAGACAAAGCATCAGAAAATGGCGCTGCCACTAGTGACCAGGTCGCCTGAGAAAAAAGGCGCCAAAAAGAAGGGAACGCAAAAAGGATTACCAAATATAGAAGCCGACGAGGAATTCTATCGTGATTTCCGAATCATTTATGTCACTGTTCCCATTCCAGCTGACGAGTTACCAAGTGAGTGTCTCAGCGACCTCCCCTGCGATTTGGCAGATCGTTTGCCTTCAAATTTGAGCCCCCGCGCCCTTGTTTTCATTAAATGTCATTTTATCTTGAGGCTAGAGCCTGCCTTTTGTTTTCCACTTTGCAGTTCCACCACCAACCAGGGCATATCTTCGGACGTTGATACACAATTCGGATTTGGAACACTTGGAAAAAGTGGTCTTGGATGGTCACGGGTTTAGGCTCATGTCTGAGTCATCTGCCATAGGAAAAGTAACCAAGTTCCTCTCCACTCTACCAGATTTCATGGTATGGTGGAACATCTTGGCCATAACCCGTATTATCTCATTCCAATATGCATTCAATATCTTCCAGGACACTATCAGTATTTTACACAATGCAGTTACTGCAGGCGTTGTTCCTGTGGTGCAAGAACTGCTCACTACTGAGCGATTGGCTCTTTCAAGAGACCAATATGGAGCAACCCCACTCCACAAATCCGTTTTATTCTATCAACCAAAAATCGTCAAACTCATCACGGAGAAGTTCAAAATCACAACCAGAGCCAAAGACCAGGTGGAAAGCCTTATAAAATACTGAATGCAACTACCGAGATGTAACCATGACTTTTTGGTTTTCAGGAGGGTCGAACGCCACTACATTACTCAGCTGCTCTCAACGATAGTGGGATCTTTTATCGGTATTTGTTAAAGTGTGGAGCCGACGAACACATCCAAGATAAAGTGAGTACAAAACTGGGTTTTTCCTTCAAGTCATTGCTGGAAATATACTTGAAACCATGCTTAACAGAGGCTTTTCCGATGACCTCATTTGGCAACTTGGTGTTACATGAATGCTTATCTGGAACTGGGATCTAGTTCTTTGATCCAGGAAGGCTTCTATATACGCGTTACCAAATTCTTGGCCTGAAATTCCCTTCCACATTTTGAACGTATACAATCTGGACTTGGAACAATTGTTGGACTTTGCCCACCGGAGTTTTGTGCGGCAAGTTGTTTTAAATAACGTCCAACTGAAGTAAAACAACCTTTGTGCGTGTCAGTTCGTTTCTGACTCCGTTTGCCATTCGAATTGAAACGGTTTCTGTCCTTGTGTTTTTCTCTAGTATGGGAAGACGGCAAAGTTTTATGTGTATGCTCCGGGGGATTTAGATCTCAATGTTTTGGTTAGTCGATGCAAAGAGATGCCCAGGAAACGTGAGCACCATGAAATAAGAAAATACTCAATCCCGCCCGCCCAACAAGTTCAACAAGAAGCTTTAGTGAACGCCGAACCACATAGAGGTAAGTGAACTTTTCAGTCACATATATAGAATTATGTCTGTGGAAAAACACCCCTCTTTTGCCACAATAATTGAAATAAGATGCATGATGAAAAAGCGTATTGTTCTTTGAACGGTTTGACAAATAAGAAACTGACCATTCGTGATTCATTCCTCTATCAGTCCTTTCTCTCGAGAACCAAAAAAAATGCGCTTAGATATACAAGCCAACTGCACGTCTTTCAAAGTACTAAGTATCATAGGTGGAAAGATTCAAAATAAACCGGGGATTCGTTGTCTGGAAACTCCGAAAACCACATAAACTTGAATAAGGCTACGTGTATGATACAATGTATTTTTTGTCAGCTCTCGCCATAGGTAGACCGAAGACAGTATGTTACGGGCTGTTTGAGGGTTTTGGTCAACTGCGTAGATCGTCATTGACAATCTCTTCACAAGAGATTTTACATTTTTCTATTTCTCCCCTCACCACCAAATTGTTTCTAGAGAACCCTCCCCACACACTTACCTCGTTGGTAGACTAAACTTTACAACTTTTTGTTGGTGCATTTCACAAGGAGATGGTTATTTGAGCTAATTATTTCAACAACGGCTTACGTCTCTACTACATTTTCTTCAAAAGTGCCACATTGGCTGAGAACGTTGGGAAAATTACGGGAAAACCATTTCATTCACTCAACATCACTTAATGCTATTAATTTTCCTGTAATATAGATTCAAGAATCATTTTAAGTCCAACGTATTAATGTTGCGGATTCCAGTTATATTTCTATCGCATATTTGTCTTAACGTATCTGTTTTTCTGCTTGACTTTTTGAAACAATAACTCCGTTTTTAAACAATGCCTAAAGGGATCGTCTAAACAAATAACCTCCCAAAAATAGGGAGGTTTAATTCATCGTCGGTATTTCTTGATTTGAATGGGCAAAGACCTCTTTTGATTTGAGTTTTAGATACGCATGCTGAAAATGAAGACGAACCTTTCAAAAAATGGAGATCTGAAAATCTAAAATATTTTGCCGCTTTAGACTACATTCATTTAAATACCAATAGTTTATTACCTTTACTCTTTTGCCTTTACTCTCATTTCGTTGTACCTCTCTATTCAACAAAGATAGAATCATTAACTGACATCTTCCCCTGTCACTTCTTGTTGTGCATAGGAGCAGTAAAAAACTATTATTATTATTTTGTTCTTTTTTAATCTCCGGTCAATTTTCCATTTTATAAAGACTTACTATGGAACAACTCTTATTGTTGAAAAAGCATGTGCTTTCATACTGAACACGTTCAGAGAGTCTCGTAAATCACAAGCTCGTTAGGTTCCTTTGCTTGAATTGACGTAATGTCTACAATTCCTTTCCACCCAGAAATCGCCATCACTATCAAAATAGACGTCGTCATTTTATTGAAAGGTTTAAGGATGCTACCCTCAGTTTATCAAATGTTTGTCTTTTTCCCAAACTAACACTTCCAAGAAACTCCAATCAAAACCTTTCACTTTGTGAGTCTTTTTGATTGAAAACCACTCAACTGACTAAATATAAAGACACCCTAGCTGTTCCATTTCGGTGATTTGAAGGAGGTTTCAATAGATCATATTGCCAGCATGGTATGTAGTAGGGAATTAGAGACAACTGGAGGCGTATCCAAGTGTTCTGGTGCCAAGCACTCATTGATATACGACTTTTTTCACATCTGCCACCTATCTCACACGTTCTCCGTATAAATCTTGACATTTTCATGTGTCCCCTTCATTGTCGCTTTAATTGATCGTCCCTGCTTTATTTGTGAGGCATGAGTTGCCCGTCTTTGCCCAAGGTAGAACCTTAATTAGCCTCCAGATTATCAAGCCCACAAGGCTTGAACTTTTTCCTAGAGCACGTGTCCCTTCATGACTCATACGAAGGGTCGAAAACAAGTAGTTGGAGTGGTTTTATTCTCCGAAAAGGCTGCCATTGATCAAACACGAACTGAATGAAAAGAAGAGGGAGGGGAAATCAAATCTCAGACCCCTTTTAAGACATATCTGGTCCAGTTTACTTCGACCTCCCACTCATAGAACTAGGATTTGAGAAATGCGATCATGGATCCCCCGAGGTCAAAACTGACATTCTCAAAGCTAAAAAGCACGAGATTAAGAGCAAAGAAACGAACGAGTGTTGGTGAGCAACGGGGTGTGTTTCTCCACGTGGAAAAAAGATCTCATTTGTCTGGAAGAACGTGATGTATGGACCTGATTATATCTCACTGTTTTGATGTGCTTCATTCTAGTCATGTCCACGTCTGAGATCCGGAACTTCATCCGACAATCCGATACCGAGCATTTGGAGCACGTGGTTTTAGATGGGCATGGCCACAAACTCATCGGGGAATCTGCCCCCGATGGACGAATTAGGGCCTTCATCAAATCAGTTCCTTCCTACATGGTAAGATGCGATTGAAACTACTCCATCTTTGAGGCCTGATCGTAAACGCACACCAATGGATGTTCAGACATTTTGCTCAAAGGTGAAACGACATTAGCGGTAGAGACTGGATCAGCTTTTGCTTTGAATGGTCACGTTTTAATGTTATTCTATACGCTACCCTTGTAATGACCGCAAGATATACTGGTAAAAACCAGAAAACAAAGGCTGACGTAGTTCAGCAAAGTTGAAATGAATGAAACCCAATCTTTAAATAAGATTTTGAAACTGCGTACTTAGACTTTTCATGACTGTGTAGTCACACTCTTTATTATCAATGAGATGGATGATGATAGATGGAGGTAACAGGAGGTAAAATTTAGACTGATGCAATCCTACTTATGTCAGAGTTTTTCAAAATATGATTTCGGTGAAAAATTCGAGTTCGCTTAAAGTAAAGTAAAGCTTGGAAAAAGTGGTCCTCATATAGGAATGGGACTGAGAGGCAATCAAACAAGAAGAAATGGTTGGATAGACAAACTTTCCATTTGTGGCGAGAGCTTTTTATATTGTTACGTCTTGTTGTCATAAAGGTATTTTCACTATAATGTTGATAGGGAACCTTGCCTTTCCTAAGCACGAAGAATGCACACCAATGAACAAAATGAAATGGATCTATATGCTTAGAGTAAGGTCGGTTTTCACCATAAAGGGGCGCCATTGAGCGGCTTGAAGAAGTGTGACTGAAAAATGAAAATCGAATTTGTGGCACATCACTAAATAGCCGCAATGTTGTGTGGAAACTATTTTTTAAAGGAGAGAAACGTAACACTGCATCACAATGATGCCAATTTATTTTCAACAGTTGCTAGTTTTGTTTTCGCGCTTGACCTTAAAGCTCATCCCTTGAACCCTGATGAATTTCCTCGGGTCAGTGCTTTCATATCTTGCGTGATCGCGCAAATTTTGCCACTTTTTCCCCGACCACCATTTTTCCACGGCTAGATTTCAAGGCCAAACATAATAACAAAACTAACAATTGCGAACATCAAAGAAAATTCAGTATCGTATCTATTCAGTAAAAAAGCTCATTCAACGATGTGGAGGAAATTTGTATGCTCAAAAATATCAATTTACGATTTTTTCATCAATTAAAATGCTTTCAACCCTGACAAGGCCCTCTTTTGGGGGAAATCATGGCACTGGTCCAAAAGCTTTGATCCGTTGAATTCAATTCGATTATCAACTGAAATACTACCTATCCCTCAAAAAAAGATCAAAAAATAATTTGCAATTTAAAAAAAAAATACGAAATCTAAAATGTTTTCGCGATATCCCATTTTTATTAATCTAGAGGCCATAACTGGCCGATTAAAGTTCAAATTATAAAGCTTTTTACGTATATTTGGGGTACTTTAGAAGAACAGAACCAACAGACTGGGTGTTTAAATTACAGGCGTTTGGACTTGACAGAAAATAAACGAATCCCAAAAGGTTGAAAAAACTTCAATCCATCACCAAAGTGAATCTTGAAAATGAAATGTATTATGTTCTTTCAACTTTGGTCATTGCCATGTCGCATATTAAAATCGAAGTGATTGACTAACGAATCAACTTTTCCAATGGCATAGCTCATATTGTATCCAAATTTCTGATCAGTTAAATAGTAAATATCTTGGGTTGATGCGACTTTTCCACTGCCAAGTTATAAGAAACCCAATTACCTCTACGATTTCTTTTGTAGCACCCTGTAAATGAGCGTGCCTCTTTTGATTGTGGCAATTACCAACAAATGCTGTGTGTTTGTTTGTCTGAATGAACAATGGGTTTCCACATTCCTCATTGTCCGGGTTCTAATGTCATGGTTGCCTTTCAGGCCCACTTGACATGGTCAGGTCGTCACAAACGTTTCACTCTCCTTTCTGGCCTTTGTTACAGAAAAAGATCGAGCATCTTCATGAATCCGTCGTTCAGAATGACTTGCCAGAGCTGCAAGTTAATCTGACACGACGTAAGTTGGCCATTTCCAAGGATGACCAAGGCTTTGGTCTTCTCCACAAGGCCGTGTTTTTGGGGCATCGTGACATCGTTCATTGGCTTTTGGACAAGTTTCCGGAAACCATGGAAGTCAAAGACTGGGTAAGATACGAAGATATGTGTAAGGAAACATCGTTTGATTTATGTCGATTGATTTATGTAGTTCAAACGGGCTACTTATGACTGCTGTTTCCATCACAAAAACAGTAGCATTCTTTAAATAAATGTTCAAACAAAGTTTTGGATATCCACAAATCGGTATTACAGTGTGTCCCGAAATTGAGTTCCTCCTCTTTTATTTGCTCTAAAACTGCTAGCGTAGGTTCAATGCATTTGGCTATTGCTTACCTGGGTAGCCACGCCAAGCTCAATACGATTTCTGATGCGATTGGTTGCACTTTGATAAGACTTTTCTTGAGTTTCAGCTAAAATATGTTTCCACACTTTTTAACGATTTTGTTCGGAGCATCGACATTGATTTCGACCGTCAAAGTAACTAACTCCTTGTGGAGGTATACTCATAAATTTTCGATTGAAGACAAGTCTGGAGGGTTGCTGAACCATCTGAACATTCTCTAGAACAAAGATAATTTCCGATCCGCCTTCTCAAAGGCTATCAGCTATGGCTTTGACCTGGAAAGCCATTTTGCATACCAAGCCAATAACATAAAACAGGGTTTAAAACGTGAGAAACGAAATCACTAAGTATTCTGGTGAAAATATAATCTCAAACAAGAAGCCGATGACTGATCTTGTTTGATATGTAAGGCGGCTACTATTCTTTAGTTTGTTCAAAGCTATTTAAATGAATCTTTTGCAAAAGAGGTAATGTTGAAGACGTGTAAATTCATCAGGGGAACTCAATTTAGGGACACACTGTATGTCAAATTACGACTAAATATACGTCAACGGTTCTAGGGCCTTTTTGAAATATAAGACATAGCGACCTGTCAATACGTTTAATACATTATCAAGATTATTTCTAACACATTGCTGGAGTTTGATATTGTAACTTTATTGCATAATCGGTATCAAAAACGAAATAAGTCTGAAAGCTATTGGTATCGATTACAAACTGACCTTGAGGTGTTCAAATAAGTTTCGATCATCCACTGAACTTTTCGCCATTACCTTGCATTGAATACGACACATATCTAGCGCTTTTAAAGCTGACCTTAACCCTGAATGAGAAAGGCTCTAAGGCATAATCTCCGCTCTAAGAATTTCGCCCCAAGCAACTTCGGAACGTTCAAAGAAAACACTCATCAGATCAAAAGCCTTGAATTTTATCTCACTGAATGGTTTTCATTGGATGCGTCCAAACTTGTGAGTACTGGCTTCAAAGTTATTGTTCCAATTATTCGAATTTATTCCGTATGATTTCCCCAGAAGTATGTTAGAACATGCATGTTGGTCGTGATTTGTCATAAAGCTTCCAATCCTTCAATGACACCTGCATTGATGACATATTTGGTGGTGAGCTCCACATGTAATTTTCGCATTGCCTCTCTCATCAATCAAATCAAAAGACAAGTTTTATCACGGTTTTGAACGCTTCAATTTACCATCATGGCTGAACCTGGGTTCAAAATGTGCTCCAGTCAATGACCTCGAATCCCAATACTCGTGAGCAGACAATCATTACGTGTCAAATTCCTTTCAATCAGTTCGGCCTCAGAGAAGATTTGGAAGCTCTCGCGGCTCACAGATTTATTTGGCACAAGAAAGGGGTACAAGTCGGTACGTACTACGTAATACATCTGAATGTGCTGCGTGTGTTGTTGTACTGTTGTCCAAAGACCGAGACATGCTTTCCCTGAGTGGCCTTTTTCTTAATTCGGTCCTCTTCCCAGTCAACATTGAAGTTTGTGGTGAGTGTCGTTCCCTGGTTAAATGAAAAAGCGACCAACCAAGGCCAGGAAGTGGTGAAGAGTGAAGACCATCAGGACACGAACAAGGGACAGAGGAGGGGTTAGTTGCTTTCCCAACTTCACAGTTACCTTGGTGCACTTTTCTTGGTCATGCTTTATGAACTGGCTTCTTCACCTGGTCCAATTTGTGGAGTTGTTGTGATTCCCCTGAGTTGACTTGGCGGAAAGAAACTGGCTGAGAAACCGGCCGCGAACTTTTGAGAGTTTTGTGAATAATCGAATTCGTCAGCTGACAAGGGAAAACCGATAATTATGTGACTTGTTAAGAGCTCTTCTTGAAGCGGAGGAAGACTAAACGCTCTACCCGATAAGGAGATAAGGACCGGTATTCGTGGCCTTTGTTGATAAGTGGTCTTGATATGACGGGGCCTCGCTAGTGGTGAATAGGGGAAAGGTACAATCATGGTTTTGCCACAGCTGTCCAGTACCATGCTCAGCCCATCAGCCAGTCGTGAGCTTAATCGAGACTTGCATCGCCACAACAGTGTGAGCAATGGGGATTTGCCCAGCTTGGTCCGGGTAGAAAGAGGATCATCCGGACAGGATGGATCATCTTGGATCCGAGAACACCGGATGTTCCTGGCACCCATATCCAACCCCTCTCAGCCGTCGACGACAATGAATTCGGATCTGGAACTGATGGCGCTGAGTAATGGCGGAGGGCGAAGATCGGCCGGAAGATCATTGGAGAATCGAGCCATTGGCGCTTACTACAAGCACTTGGAGAGGTTCAAGGTCCCTCGGACCGAGTCGTGGATGGACCTACAAGGGCAGATTGCTCCCCAAGGACGACCCAACATTCTGAAACCTTTGAAAATTGTTCCACCGGTCACGAAATCCGAGAAACCAACGTGGATCTATGGCAATCCATGGTCCATGTCGGACAAGAAGTTGAGACGTTTTTACAAATCTAGTGATGGGCTCAATTCCATTGATAACGAAAGGATCTTTGTGATCAAGACACCGCATGGCCGTTCCAAGAGTTCACCTCAAGATCGGGCCAAATCCTTATGGGATCTCAGAACACCTTCCACGAGTAGTGAAGAGACAAATAACGCATCCACCTTGACCATGTCTAACCGAGGGACAATGGTTCCATTCTCACCATTACCGTCTCTGGAAGCTCGGAAGACCATCATTCAGGGACGTGGATCACGAGTAGCTAGAGATGACGAGGACTCAGATCAAGCAGATGGGATCAATCAAAGACCATATTCCAATATGAAAATGAAGCGATTGCATTCTATTTGTGTTCCAGTGACTAAGAAAGACGGAGGAGATGCAGAAGTTATGACCTTCCATCACGAACTGGTTAAGCCCGATGACCTGGACGAGGGGGTCGACGTTAGCGGTGACGTTTTGAGGCTCTCCTCTCTGTCACTCTCACATGATTCTAATGGCGAAGAACCTCGAGTTGATGTTCCAAAAGAAACGCGAGATCCATTTCAACTGAGTGATGACGACGACAAGGTGGATTCGAGCAAGGTCAAAATCAAGGAGGTTTCATCAAAGGAACATACTCTGGTTAATGAAAACCACCTGTCCAAGGACTTTGTTAAGGATGCATTCATTTCTCGATATCTCAATCCAAAGGAAGACCTTGAAATGGATGAGGAAGAGGCCTCAATGGTTCTTGAGGCAGCCTTTTTGGACATTCTCAAGACCGATGATGTTAATCCAGAGTTATCTTTAAAATCCAAACCCATCAAACGCCAAACCCGAAGAGGTTCACCAACCAAGGTTAGTCCTGAAAGGAAGCGCTTAAGCTTGGCTGAAAGAGCGCGTTCAAGAGCTTTAGCAAAGATGTCTATGCAGCCATTGCCACCATTGGATAAAAAAGATAAAGACAGGAATGGGTCACTGAAGCCAATCCAAAAACCTTTGGACCACCGCTCCAGATCAAAGAGCGACAACCTAGTTCATTTCACTCAAGCTCCGGCGAAAACAAACAGCGTGCTCCCAAAGAAGTCTTTAAAGACCCCACAAAGCAAGGAAGCTCCAGCAAAGATCAAGCTCAAAAAGCGCCCGCCAAAGGCCAAATCAAAGGAGAAAGTGATGGTGGCTGCCACACCGTTGCTGCCTCCAACCGTTCAAGTCCCAAGCCCTGTGGTAGAAGAAGATGTGGAAAGTATAATGGATGAAGAAGAGGCTACTGATGTTCTTGAAACTGCATTCCTTCTTATGCTGGAAGATAGCGAAACGAAGCCGGATGCTTCACCAGCTGAAGAGTTTCTTCGCCGAGACTCAGTGCCTGTGCGGCTATTTACGGACTTTAGCGATTCAATGTCAAGTCAAATCTTGGAGTCTGTCAAGCATGAGTTGAAACACCGCCAATTTGTGATAATTCGGGAGGATGGGGAAGACGAGGGGGGTCTAATAGAAAAGGGCATTGATAGCTTTGACCAAGTTGTGGATAACCTGTTAAAGAAATTGTCCAAACCGGATGGAGACAGTAGCTCTGCTTCATCAGTCCGGACTTCCTTGAGTGACGAGCAACACGGCTTGAATTCTCAATTCATATTTTCTCCCATACACCAAGAGCTGGATGGAAATATGTTTGTGTTTAGCGCCAAGAAAGGTTTGATTCCGCCAATAATAAAGGCAAAGCGGAAGAAGCGTCCCCGCTCGTTAAAGTCAAGTCCCAAATGTAGATAAAATTGTCAAAAACTCTGTGTCAGATAAATCCATTCCAATTGAGTAGCCAAACATGCAATACAAACCGAATTGCTTTTTCCTAGTTGAGAATTTTCATTCCACAGGACGGTCGAATACCTCTACATTATACGGCCTGTAACCCAAAGGCCAGTGAGTTCCAAACAATCTTGGTGAGCTCCGGATCTGAGGAGTCGGCCGAGGACAGCAAGGGGAAAACTGTTCAGTACTATTTGGAGCATAAGGATGAGATCACCATCCCCGATTGGAACCCAAAGCCGATATTGATGCCACCCTCCCCTAAGAAGAGCGTTCCGCTGAAGGCTGGGGCAGGAATAGAAAGGGCTGCCATGAGTCTTAAATCCAAACGAGAGGATCGAGAAACTAAAGAAGGTGAGGGAAGAGTGGTGAATTTAGATTCTAATACTAGTGTGGGTGTTACAGAAGCAAGCTCTCGGTTGCGCGAAAGTGCCTGTTATCAAAAGAACCTGTCAAATGTTGTCACAAGCCCAGTTTTGCCACACGGACACCATCTGGGGCAAGTGTTTCCAAGTCTTGCGTCTGAGTTGGCGCAAGACAATAGGTGGCCGAGGTTTCCATTTTCTTCAGGGACTTTCTCGACTCTTCTCGGAAGTGCAGCTGGACACAACATATCTTCTATTGAGAGTATTTCAATACCACAACGAACAGTTTGGTTGTGTTTGATTTCAACTGATTGAGTTTTGATCCTTTATTTTTGCAACCAAGTAGACGATATAAGTGGTATTTAGTTTTGGTGCGCTAAATCCAAAATCTTTCTTTCACATTACAAGACAGAAATGAAATCGTATGAAGAGATTTATGTTGATTTAGCAAAAGTTAACTCAATAGTAGTTGTTACTTCATTCAACAGAACATTTCAACATGGTGAGAGCCTGTTGATGAGCTACGAGGAGGGAATAGACTATTTCAGCCTGGCGTCATCAGATTAAGAAGCTATCGTCATTTGCCGTTCAAACAGCTAGTTTCTTGCAAGATGGCTCGCTTAAAAAGCCAAATTTGGCTCATTGCTGGACAAAATTAGGATTGAGTTTCATCCAGGCTGGTCAAGGAATGGGACTAAGCAAACATACGTTTTCGCATGTTTCAGCATACAGGGTGTAAAGAAATTAAGGGCCTCCATGGCTGTTTTTAACTATATATCTCATGGCTCAAAGATTTCTTTCACATTAAACCACAAGGATTCCTTAACAGACACTGTTTAGTACATAGAGGCATATTACAAATGGTCTAATGATATCCCAGAGGCAATGGGCAACCCTCTGAGCGATTGCCGTCAAAACAATGACTGAAAATTCCAAGTGAGCGCAGTCTTAAGGCCAGAACCAAAGATAAGGGCATCCTGAAGGCCGGCAAAGACCAAGAGACGTTGGTGAGCCTTTCAGTGTTTATCCTCAAACCATTTGAAAGTGGAGAACCTCATGCAAATGCGATAAATTCATTTAGAACAGACCGGACCAAGGGCCGAAATCTGGAATTTCAAGAGTCAATCTTTCGGTGGCCAAATATCAGAGGGTTGCCAATAACCTTTAGAGTTAATTCGGATCATTCATGGTATGGCGCTAGGATTTTCAATATGCCCTTTCGTTGAAAACTGCAGATTCAATATGATCAAATTATTATTCGAGTAAGGGGAAAGGATTTTCAGAAGCCTCAAAGAGCGGCCCTTAATTTCTTTGCACCCTGTAAGATCTACAACACTAACTCCTTTAAACAACCTTTTTATCATAATGAAATTAATTGATAGCTTCTCCACGTCGCGAATAACAGTCACTACTTGACACACAAACAGTATGATGTCTGATTCATCATATTTATGTCACTTTTCTGGCCTTAGCCACCCAATGCTCAGAAGGAGCCATTTCAAAAGAAATGAACATCCGTATTGGAACAAGAAATTCCTTGACCATGAACTATTTGTTCCTTGCAGCCTTGGAACGAAAGTTAAGCAGTCCGGAGAAGAAGCCGTCGCCCAGACCCGCTGCCATAGATGGTAAGGAAGAGAGATCACCTCTGAGGTAGCTGTGATTCAATGGACAGCTGCCATCAGCTGACACTCCAGGGTATCATTTCTCGCTATTCCATGCATCCCACTCCTCCTCGGCTCCCACATTGCCAACGTTTTGCTTGCTTCTTTATGTTAGTTCCCTGGTAGACCTAGTTGACGACACTGTTTTCAAATGCCCGGGACTATATGTCCTTTCACACTTGCGTACAATGGAATCGTACTTCTAAGCATGAAGCCCCTGTGTTCACTTGGTACGAACCCACCCATGGGTTCACAATGGAAGATTGTCCGTACTCTGCCAAACATGTGGTCGGCCGCGTTCATCAATTGAACCACCACCCACTGCATTGTTCTACACGTGACTGAATAATAAACGATGTTTACTCACTATTGACATTGGTATGAGTTATTTGCATGGCCAGCTTTCTTTCAATCATTTGTTGGTGGGAACCAGCTCAGAGAACGAGTATTTTTGTTCCCTCTCAAGCAAGGGTAAGTGGAAAGTTTTATCCTCGTTTGCTCAAGTCCGATGGGGGACCCTTCTAAAACTGCTAGGACGATCTTTTCCCGAGATTGCAGCAAAATGATGTTGGCATAGAGTTCTATTTTTTGGTACGTGGAAAAAAGATTAATCCGTTTTCTTGTCTCGATTAGGGATAGCCCGTTGTTGCAAAAGCATTTCTTGGGCCTTTGTTGATCGAAATTTGTTGAAAATCCCAGCATGCACCTCTAACCAAAGAGACATAGTTCAGTACTATTTCTAACTTTAGAAAAAATAGATGGATCACTATAAACCCCTCTAATGGGGCCTGGAATCCCATCATTTCCTATTCATAAAGGTCAGGATTCCCCACATGAAAAAGGATTATTAGTCCATTGTCCCATTCTGGCTTGGTCTCGAGTTCCAGAGTTCCAAGTGGGACAGCAATCTTGATAATCTCTGTGGACTCAGATCAAGGTTATTATACCTGGTCAGACAAGGCGAAGTACAGGACCAAAGTGGAACTCACCACAAAGGACTCTTGAAGCAAATTTGGAACCAGAATGACTAAGAGTGTTTAGTTTTGTGTTGGCGGACCAGTCTGAGTAGTGGGTTTTCATGTGTCACAAATTTGTTTCACCGGAGGATCCATATGAGCCATTCTCCACATTCTTTTCCGGCTACGGAGGTAATCACGTATTTACATTGAACTGTCTATTCATAGTCTATTGTTGATTTACTGAAAAATGGTTGCCAGCCTAAAAGACAGGGAAGTTGGAGGCTTCCACAAAACATATAGGTCAAGCCTTAATACATATGCGTCTTGGACTTAGCTTGGAACATTATCAGTTCAAATTTGAAAAGGGTAGCATGAGAGGAAAGTGGTTTACAAAAATTTCACTTTTAGCACCGGATGTGCTTAACTTTGATTTAGATTTGTTTCAAATTAACCTTTGAGCTGAGTTGAGAGCCAAAATTAACATGTTTCCAGGAATGGAGATCAATCCCACGAACATACGAATATGGATCCATGAGCGAGATATCAGCAATTTAGAACGAGTCGTCTGGGAAGGCTTTGGGCATTTGCTCACGGGTCAAACATCCAGTCATTCAAAAATAAGGAAATTTCTAGAGGCCACTCCGAAATTAATGGTGAGTATAATTCATTTTTACTTGAACTATCTACCACCTCAAATCCTTCAGCATCTACCAAGCTCTTTTTTAATAAGATTGAAAAGCGTTTTTAGACTAAGTTGGAGTGTTAAGTGTACAGTGCTTTGTAGAGAAAAATTTGTTGACAACCATTTTTCAGCAGGTTGTACTTTGATTCGATTAAAGCGAGTAATTGTCCATTCATTTCAGAATGATATCAAAGAGGTGCACGAGGCTGCCGTTTTGGGAAACGTGGACCCAATCATCAACAAAGAGTATCGCCAGCCAATATACACTTCCAAGGATATCAATGGCATTCCAGCGTTTCATAAGGTTGGTTTCAGGGTGACCAGATCCGAACCAATTATTTAAAGTAATTGGGTCAAACAAGAGGTGACATAAATCTCATAATCCATCTCAAAATCTCGATACCATGGAAGTTCTCAATTGAAAAATAGGATCTCCAAAACCCGAATGAAATGCTTTTTACAACGGCCACTTTCATCTATTTTCCTGTGGAAAAATCTTAAACCGAACATGTCATGAACTTTTGACACCGTAATGGCACCAAACCCAGTTGTTCGTTTAAAAACACAAGTTAACGTTTTATCACGATAGTTAAAAAAATGATTCAAAAAAGATTAATTGTCCAATGCTATTTTTCAAACGACCTCAAAAAAAATCTTTGGCGTGAAAATAGAAAAATGCTAAAAGGTATTTCTTGCCCAAAGCAAATTCTTGCTTTTTTTCACCTAAATTTGGCCACCATGGGTGAGGCTCGAGTTCCAATCAGCTCCCAAAGCAACCCTCTGTAATATGCCTTTGGTGTCATGTGTCTGTTCTCATTTTTAGGCTGTGGCCAACGGACATCGAGAAGTCGCGCAGCATTTGATGGAAAAAACCGACCGATCCGTCTTGAACGTAACTGACAGGCATGGACGTTATGCCTTGCATTATGCCGCGGGCATTGCCGATGAGGATGACAAAGCGATGTACAACTGGCTCATCGAGTACGGAGCAGAGGATCACAAAGCTGATGAGGTACTAAATACACTTCAGGATCTGTGAGAGCCCCTAGGGGGATTGGTTATTATCACAAATGCCTCTGCTCGTCGTCCATGGGAGAGTTAGTGCTTTGATAAGTTTTTAGAGTGTAAGGTAGAAATGAGGAGAAAAGAAATGGGTGATATGGAAGATTGCTATTTCGAGATGATCGAAGACCTGGTCTGTACTTTTAACGTACTTGGGTTAACAATCATGAGATTTTTTTCAATCGATAACGGACCAACCTTTTGCTCATGGATGCCTTATGACGGCAAACACAATTGTTAGTTGTTAGCCTAAATATTTTGTCAAACACTACGTGGTGGCTGGAAAATCATTCCCAAATAGGGTTTAAAAGCCCGTAAAACTGTCTTCAAAATTGGTATATGCAAAATAGTTGGCAAGAATAATACGATTAATTTAGGTTTGCTGGGGTACCGTATTGGTAGAGCATCCGCTTTCCAATTTGCGAATCCTGAGTCGATCCCAGGCTAACCAAGTCCAAGCTTCTCTGTGGTATTTGATTACAGCATGAGTTGCTGCTTTAACAGCTTAAATGGGCGAACCTGCGGTCATTCCCGAGGGTGAGGTAATAATTTATGTTGGGCTGTGATGACGAAGCGGGAATATCTCTCGATTGGGACACCCATCATTCTGGCTTCGTAACAAATAAAACAAAACAATACGAGTAATTTGAATAGACTTTTAGGTCTTGTCAATAGCCACGCATACTGCGACTTCAATTGGAGTGCACCTCATTAGGTAGTCATCACTAGAGACTGGATTTCAATTTTCTGTTTTACGAAAATTAATTTTCAATTTTTGCACCATTTTAAAAGCAACAATTTTTGAGTAAATTTGGAATAAGATTTCAATTTTGGGCTGTATTTGTCACTTCAGCCAAAATAACAGAACACAATGCAGCTACAACAATAGACGAGCCCATTTTGACCCGTATAATGATTACCAAAGTGTCGTCAATTGTGAAGGTCTAGTATTTAAAAGAGCACACAAAGAGTGACGAGTACCCTTTCAAGATCATGACAACTCTACTCAATGTATTGTAGGTGATGTGATAATGTTAGCAATTAAAGGGCATGCATGACTCAAGATTAAGATGTTTCTTAGTGCTGAAACACATCATTAGAGACAACCTTCCTATTAGCTTTAAACTCAAGCGGACTTACAGAGAACAAAGAACAGGAAGGGGAAGGGTGAAACGGTCGCTTTTCCGAACATAACCCAACCCTAACAAACCCCTTACCTAGCCTAAACATCCCTCATTTGTTGATACAAGGGCCTCTATTATTGCAGGGTAAATTAGATTCAAGTGCTTCAACCCCCTACGCCCCATAACTACTCAGAAAAATTTTCCCATTCAATTTCATACGTCATCCACCGATGTTTTCATTTTTGATAAATTCTCCACTTTAGAAAAGAAATACATTTTTCATCGAAAAAAAGAAGAATGCCAAAACGCATCAATTTCAAATCCGGTCTCTAACTCATAAAAGTAAATTGTGCAGATAATGAACTAATTCCAAAACTGGCTTCAAATTAGTTTGGACCTTAAAATTGCCCCAAAACTACTCTTGATAATAATCAAAGCATTAGTCGTTCCTCATTAAATGGAACGAATCACAGTTGCAATTACTTTGGTCAAAAATAGTACTACGTTACCAAACCTTTACTTGAAAAAAATGTAGTGGTGTTACTCGTTACTCGTTACTTCCTTAAAATTTAGATGACCAACATTTTATGGTTTTTGCCCCATCAAGAGCAGATTTCTTTAAATAAGTTGTGTTTTTTTATTCAAGCAGCCCTAACGTGCAACATTAGAAGGCTTCGTGTCAACATTTTTCAATAATGAGCATTGACATTTAATCTAAGGATAATTGTTCAAAATGTATTGAATCATAATGATTGAGGACTCAAGTCAACGAGAAATTTTCCTTGCTTGACAACTGCACTGAATCAGGTCTTCAGTCCAGCGAAATTTGATTGAGAAAATGTTGTTTCTTTTTGGCTTGGTTTTTCACAGGCTTTTCTCACCGCTACGAACAATGTAAACCCCAGTACTATTAAAATGAAAGGTTATTATTCGGCTATTTATTACCTTTCAATCTTTATCTGATATTTGGTCCCCCAACAAGAACACCCTGAGAGCAGTTACGAGCCAGCGCAATTGTCAACCCTGCCTTTCTTTCTTCATAATATGCTACGAGTACATGGAAATAGCAAAAAATTATGCATAGCCGAGGGGCTGAGCCTTAACTTTCCTCAGCTGTCACGATATAAACAAAAAATCAAAGGCCTTTCTGGAAGCTGAAAAGGAACGAGCAACGAGTATTTTTTTAGTTTTGGGGTCGTTGCAATTGCAAATTTAAAAATGTTGTGATGAAACTACAGTTCCTTTTTGGAAAAAAAGGAACGAATTGCTGTAATTTCGTTTCTTACAATATCGTCACAAATGCCTTGATAAAAATGCACGCTTTATTGCACTCAAAGTTTCCTTGCTAATGTGCTCAGTAAGTGACCTAATGCATGATTGTTTTCGTCTAAAATCCCGAAAAATTATTTCAACTTTTGGACTTCCTCAGCTCAAAATAGAATGAGCTTTATGGAAATTCTTGCGAATGGATTCCACCAATTTTCTTCGGTGTGGTTTCAGATTGAAATGCGTATTTTTTTCCTTTTGCAAAGGTATTCTATTGGCAGGCAAATCTTTCGAGATGTTATTTGATATGATTGTGATATACAATATTCACATGAATGTTTACAAAAACGTGTTCACGTGCGACCTTATTTTCCTCCTTCCACCAACGAATGTCGATTTTGGCCAAGATATATTCATTCACAAAGAAAAGTTTCATAAAGCATGCAACCCCTGTAACAAAATCAGTCGGAGCAAAATAAAATGTTGAAGGAATTTGTCGGTTAAGGTTAACACCTCAATTTGAAAGAAGATCAGACGATATGTGTGAAAACTTTTGTGACTCTCCTACTCAATAGCTTCATACTGGATGTCACGAACAAAAAAGGCTAGTCGTAGCTCCATTGAAGCAACCTCTTTTCAGCTTTCATAAAAGACTCCCACGGAGATTGCAGAAAAGCACAGATCCGTACACGAACTAATAAATAAGTTATGTTCCGGATTGACACGGCCCTTGAGTTCATCTTAAGATGTTGTATGTGCCTTCTCAAGTGTACACTAATTTGTCTTTTTTATCTCTCTTTCTTTCTTTCTTGTAGCTTATGAAAGCTCCTTCTTACTACATCACCAACCCTCAGAAAATTAAATACCTGAATTGTAGCCTCATCCCGGAAGCGCCCCGGATTATTGCCTCTCCGCGCAAAGAATCAGCCGCAGTTGGAAAATCTGCCACATCCGCTAAACCAGATATGAATCTCAACAACAACAATAATAACAACAACAACCATCATCAAAAAGAAAAAGGCAGCAAAAGCCCGACAAGAGCCAAAAGTAGAAGTGTTTCTCCGAGGAAAAGAAAATCCTCAGAAACAGAGCGTAAAGGAATTAACGGCGTTCCCGAATGGAAAAACATCACAAAAGAGCACGTGAGTCAATGATTTTTTTCAATGATGGCAATCAGCCCACAGATGGCGCTTACCCTCTCATCTGGCGATGGAGCGCAACATTACCATGTTGTGCTTCAAGTGCTACATGACAAAATTGGAACATTGAAGCAAAAAAAGGAAAAAGACGTCACCATTAAATTTTGAGAGGTCACTCGTACATTTGAGGCTTAAAAGTTCTTTGTGAAGGATTAAATTGAAATTCCAATCGATATGTAAATCAAAGCAATGGTTCATGTACACTGTCACAGTTTTACTCAATTAAAATACTCTTTAGATTCAAAAAGCTATGTTTTTGCCTCACTTTGATGAATTAGAGTTTTTCGTTCTTACAAAAGACTTTTGAAACCTTAGAAAAGTGTTTTGTTTAACATTGCTCTTTGCATCTTGTTTTTAGTACCTCTACTGTTTTGAAAAATATCCTAGTGACCTCTCAAACCTTGTGCTGACATTATTAGACAACTGCTACTTAAAGGACACGCCTCTTTTTCAGTAGGCTTGTGCATTTCCATTTCTAGATCAGTAGATAAACCGATTAAAAAAACGCTTCTTCTTCAATTATATACATGAGGTACGTCTAGCATTTAAACCAATATCAAATGGAAGTGTGCAGTTTGTCACGTCACAACTGGATGATGCCCTAATAGAGGCGAACAAAAATTAGTAAAAATAAACCATTGATTCCACAACAATACTTTGATATTTGAACCATATGGTAAATGGGCCACTTGAAAACAATTCAGAAATTTCAATTTTTGAATTAGCTGCAAGATCCACAACCTTGACGAAAATCATCATTTGAGCACCATCTCAAGTGCATTCATCAACTAACACCATTTTTTGGTATCTAAGACAATACAGTCTTTCTGCTGAGTAAAATAATAATGGTTCTGAATTTTATCGTCAGAGAGCTCTGTTCAATTTTTTTTTAATTATTGTAAAACCCTTCAACTCAAAATATGCTGGTAAACCCAATGAGGCAAATTGCTCCTCAATTTTGGTGATGCCTTTCTTTTTTGATTCAAGATGAGCAACAATAACCGACATTTTCCTCAATGTTAGCCCTTAGAACGGTAGATGGTGCCACCTTCGGATATTGATAACGCCAATTTGAAAATATATATCTTGTCTTCAAAGTACGTTGGAAGAAGTTTGAAGCATTATGAATCAAGAGGGGCTTTTGGATGATTGATCAATTTATTCGTACAATATGTGGCTGGAACTTCTGAAGATTAACAGAGGTGATTTAAAAATCGAAACACATTTAGGGAAAAGTTGGGAAGATAAAAATCACTTTTGTCCAAGGGTCGGAAGAACTTTCTCATCGGCAAGAATGGTTTCCTCCGGATGTGGAAGGAGCGAGATGAGAACCCTGGACCAACTCGGCCAAGTCAGCCTTAAGCTCCCAATACAAGTTTTCAGGCATTCGGTAGTTTCGGATGACATTTGATTGAGATGGTTCCTCGGTTAACCAACGGGCCTGGAACGGAAATATTTGTTCCATTCAGTTCCATTTGTAAACTCAAATGATAGAGCTGTATCTATTTCAAAGCGTATTTCCAAGGCATATTGACATATAATTATTGTTATGCTTATCTTATTTTTTGAGATGTAACGTTTACATTGAAATAATGTTGACCTATGTGATCAAAAGTGTAAATATGTGAACTTTGGCCCCTCTTTTCGCAATACTGCAAAACCCATGTTGTTGCTTATTGCATTTCAGATAGAAGGCACTTTAGAGATAGATGAGGGTTTGTTTTATTTATTCAGGTCGTTTTATGATGGACCTTCGTAGTACCAACTGTCATTGGAAACATAGATGAATCACTATAAGCCATTCTGCCCATTTCCGCATCAAAGGACTATTATTGCATTGACACAACCAGATGTTTATGATGTGTTCAGTCAATAAGTACTACGCCTTATCAGCAAGTAGTAGTATTAGCGGTCTTTGAATAATCAAGGAGCCAAAAACAACTGGCACAAACAATTGCCCTATTGACTATTGTAAATAAAACTTAAGATACGGCATGCCAAACATCTTTTTCAAGGTAAAATGGAAACGTGTGATCCAGTTTGGTTCACATTTGTTTTAAACTCCAATTAGTTACTGCCTCCAGCTGACTTTGTGCCTTTTAAGTAAAACCACATAAGTTTACTCTCACATATTAAACTGTCAAGCTGTCGAAATTTGAACTTAAACTTTGATTCAAAGTCACTCCTAAGAAGAGTCATATCGCAAATGCATTGGAATATATTTTGAAATAACCTGCATTTGTTAGTGGTTAGTTCACAATAGCAGAAAAGTCAATTGATGTAAATTTCGCTGCTGCATATTCCGTACTTAAAATGTGGAACATTGTCACCAAAGTTTTGGTTGCTCATATGTGTGAAACGGATCTTGAATTGAACAATATGGAGGATATGTACTATGTTGTAGACACGATCGCTCTCATCTTTTTTTTAGATCTGCTTCCCTCTAAAATTAGCAGGGAATACGAAGGGCCTTGTTGATCCGGTTGCATTTTTCAAGTCAGACTGGGACGAATTTTTAGATAGAATTCCAGATCAACCCTACATTCAATGAATAGCTTGGTCTGCCAACTCAAATTCATTGACAGGCCAAATATCATATAAAGATTGAAAGGTAATGAATAGTCGAATTATAACCTTTCATTTTCATAGTACTGGGGATTACAGCAGTTAGAAAGGCCCTTAAAAACCAAACAAAAACAAAAAAAAAGATCCAAGCGACCTCAAAAAACATTTGGTCTCTAGAAGTAAAGTGTGGAAATTGCCACCTCAAGTTTTTGTCACTTTCAAACCAACTCAGTTTTCTCGAAGGAAGTCACCATGAAATTGCCCATCCATTTTCTTTCTGAACCAGCCCCAATTTTGGAGGCCCTACAATTTGCTTGCTTCACTATCGCTACTACAATAGTACAGCACTTAGATGCACGACCACAAAAGAGCTCAAATCGACTGGTCTTACCTCAATGGCTTGGCACAACTCCTCAAATTTGGCTTGTTCAATCTCGAGATTTTTTTGCACTTGCTGAATTCGAATCTCGCTCACGCTGACATGTTGAGTTTTGGACGTGGTTTTCGAGTTCGAATTCGACAGATCCCCTTTGACACTAGCGTCAATTTTGGGCTCTTGACGGCGTCGGCCTTTGAGAACGCGTTTCTTGGAATTCAAGGGGGGACCTTTCCGAAGGTCCAATGGCATCCCTCCTTTGACGGATGACTTGGATTGGGAGGGACTGTTCAACCACGGAAGAATTTGATTGACATGCTTCTTGAAATGAGGAAGTCTGTAAAGAGAGACAATTATAATTCACTTTGGTCCATGTCTCTTGTTGTACTAACAAGATGACATGGATTGATCTTTATTGTGGTTTCATTTGCCAAATCAGTAAGAACTTCCATTCGTTGCTTTTTTGCATTTGCAATTTTCGCGAAGTCACTAAGAATGACTCCTCTCGAGTTGAACAGACCTTCTTGAGGTGAGATAAACACTCAAAGTTTCGGCCTTATATTTGAGAAATTTCCATCAGATTTGGTTGCATCTTGGATCGCTGTACAAGATTTCTTGACGTGGAACAAAATTTGATTGCATGACAATTTTTGGTGACGTTTCAAAGGTTCAAATTGATTATTAAAACTGGAGTTTTTGGAGCAAACACTCGATCAAAATTTTTAACCACGATAGGACCAAAAATTTTATCCAACTTTTCTATTTATTTTCCTCATGTCGTCATAAACATTGACATCTTCATTTTGATGCAATGAAACACCAAAAAACGTTCTTTCATTCTGACAGATTAATACAATGTAACACCAAAAAACGGTCATTCATTCTGACACATCAATGAATTTACCTGAGACCATAAATGAAGGTGTTGACAATGGAGGAGCATTTGGCCAGAGTTAAGGCCGTCAAAGAGATCCCTGGGCTGATCCAATAGCCCAACCCATGTTCTTGAAGCATGGCAATAACTGCATACGGGGTCCAAGTGACAATCCACACGCCAATAATGAATAGAGCCATCCGAGCTAGGCACTTTTCTTTCTAAAATCATATTAAGAGATCAAAATAAAAAATAGACAAAAAATCAAATCACATGGCTGCATATTCGGGATAGGTCTTTGGCAGGCATCAAAGCGAAAACACGAGTAATTTAACGTACCTCGAGGGTCTTCCGCAAGAACTCTTCGGCATATTGATCCGAGTACAGAACACTGTGTCCTGTAGGTCCATTTCCGTTGAGAGTGGCTTCAGTGAAGGACGATTCATGTTCCTGGTCTTTCTTGCCCGAATCCAAGAGCTGGGATTGAATCTGTCTCATGTGATTGAGCACACATTGGCGTGATTGTCGAGTGAACCAGTATATTTTGAGATATGACATACAGATGATCATCAACGGGATAAAGTAGCCGAAGACCATCAGTGTATAAACATACGCCTGATCCCAGAATTCATGGCTCCAAGTGTCGAAGGAACAGCCCAAGAAGTAAGCCTAAGAAAAATGGACTGGCTCTGGTCTAGTGAATCTGGCTTGGATTATGAGGTCAGGCTGATCTTACCTCTGAGACATACTGGTTCCAGCCAAAAATTGGGGCCATGGAAAATACGGAGGTTATGACCCAAATCGTTCCCACGCAAATGAGTACCTGTAAGCAGAGGACAGAGAATCTCTTGATCAAACTAGTCTCAAGTAGAGTACTAAGGAGAGAAACGTCACTCCCAAATGGCCAGTAACGTTTTGAAGTAACACGTCTACGTATTAGGAGTTTGGCGGCAAGCGTGAAAGACCAGCCATCTTTTTGGCAGTGTTCTGTTTCAATAAAAACAGTTTGACGAATTATTGGGCAGTCAGGGGCTCTTTTTTTCAAAATCAAATTCCATCGTTCTTATTACAACCGGTGCTTTCATTACGAGGGTCAATTGAAAACCTAGTGATATTCATAACTGAACAAAGTTTACCCTAAAGAAGAGTAATAACCCACCAATGCTTGATGGCTTGAAGATAAAACAGGGGAAAAGTTCATGTTAGAAAATGCCAAGTAAGCGCAGCCTTGAGGTTAGAATTAAAACTAAGGCTAGACTGAAAGCCACCAAGAGCCCGAGGGAGGTAGTTGAGGTTTCGGTGTCCATCCTCGAGCCCTTGGACAGTGGAAAGCTCAATGCAAGAAATGCGAATCATTCAGGAATAGCCTTAGGCCCTGGAATCCGGGATTCCTTAAGTTGTCTCCAGGGGGTCAAAATAACTCAAGGGTTACTTTTGTTCGTACTTCTGTTCTTCAGGCCAAAATAGGATGATTTATGAAATGGCACTAGATTTTTTCCATAAGCCCTCATTATGAAAGCTTTAGATTTGATATAATTCAGCAATTCCTTGAGAGGCACCAATGGTGGTCTTGATTTATTCCTACCCTTTTTATAACAAATGGCTTCTTGTATTCAAAAACCAACCAATAAAGTCATAACGCCTCTCATTCAAGAATATTGATATAAGTGATTTCTTTCCACCCTGTACGTTTTTGGGTGACTTATGGTCATTGTTTCCGTCTAGCAAATATCAATCACATTTTCTTGTTGTTTGAAATTCTAAGCATATTATTAATTTCAAGTGACCTTTTTGATCAGATTGAGCATCAAAAGATCCCTTGAGGCATCAACATCTCTAAAAGAGAACCTTAAATGCGGAATTATGAAATTTAGAACCACCTAAAATGTACTCATAGTTTTGTCAATGACATGCCTTGAATAATTTCTTTGGATATTCGAGAAGTATGCTCGTTAAAAACTACAGTACAAGCTCAGTTTTCCCATCATTCTTAACAATGCCAAAGGAGTTTCTTTTGGAACGGCAAGACGTATCCTTCATATGATAGGATTAAAACTTAGGGCTTGAGCTAATCGATTTATTCTCTATCGCCTAAACAAATCGAAATGGCCCATTTGAAGGTGTTCCGTAGGCTTTTACAAGGAATGAATGTCCAAGGGAACCAGCATTCCGAATCTTATGTTTTAGTTTAACAAGGTTTACAATATTTATGACACCTGAGCACTTTCAGCAACTAAAGGTCATTTTCGTTAACCATGTGCACGTGATTTCCGGTTTCAGAAACTTCATGCTTAAAAGAAAAAAAAATCAGTTTCATTTCATAAAATGCTCGGCAGACCCCCAAGACCAGCAAACAATTTACTTTAGTGGATCTTGAACGATCCATTTTGTTCCAAAAGAACAGACAAACTCAGACACGTCTCTTAACAATGCGTTGAGAAACCAGCAGTAGACAGGTGTCAGTTCTGGGCTTGATCTGCCATTCTTGCACAAAAGTAGGGGGAAAAGAAATAAAGGTTCCATTGGTTTCGAACTGGATCTTGCTTTCTATTATAACTTATCCTTGCCGGATTTCAAGTGGGGAACGAATGACCATTGTGGAAACATCAAATGGCAAGGACATCAGATCACTTGAAATGAACTAATTTAAACGAGGCCTGAGTTTAGTGATAGCATAAAGGAAGCAGGGCCAAGCGAGTGCAATGCGAGCTAGCCAGGTGGACTTGTTTGCAAAGCTGGTGGGTGACAGCTGAAAGGCTGTAAGGGTAAGGTACCTGATTTTTCAATGGGATGGATTGCCGATGAAGCTGGAGTAAAAAACCACAAAAAAATTGATTTTGGGGTTTCTTCTAATTTATTACAACTTCCATGGTGATGGGATCAAATAAATTTTCTAAATCAAGGTTGCCAGAAAACTTGGAATGTTAAAAACTAGGTTTGAGCAAAAAGGTAACCCTGGTTTGAGAAAAGAAATATCAGGGTTCCATATTGGGCTAACTAACCGATTTCCCACGTGCCACGAGATGCTTTTTTTGACTTACATAGTGATATGTCAAGGTTTTGGCTGTGGCATGAATCAATTACAATAGTTTTGAAATTAGGGGAGCCGTTATGTGAAAAACCCAAGGACGATCCAATTTGAATTAAAGATGGATAAAATTTTCAGGAACAATACGCTTCCAAGGCTGCCAATTTCAATTACAGTATCTAACCGTATACTGAATGTAAGTTGTACGTTATAAAAGCAGCATTGTTCGTTGACATTCGATTCGCTATTTTTGGCTGAAACATGTGATTTCACCAAGCATAAAAGACATGGCCTTAACTGAGAACTGGTCCCATAAATATTTTAGATACAAAGCCAAAGCGTCTTCTCAGGCTAAATATTTTGTATTGATGGATTTGACCCTTTTTCCATGTACTTTGGATAGGTTGTGTTGAGCAAATTCTGCCAGAAAATAATATCACCCTTTTCCATCATATTAACTGCGTAGAAAAGCCAAAAAAATGTTGTAGCAATTTTAAATAAAATTCATAGAAATTTAAAAACGTTTAAAGTTTACAAAAAGTATATCAAAACTTGTGTCCACCTAGCAATAAACGAAACAATTCCAAAAACAGGCAGGTATGTAGTTATCTCATTCAGTTTTCTTCCAATATTTACATGCTTTTTACGCAGGATTTTTATATCATTTTTGCCTTTAGGTTTTACTGTAGAAATTTGCCAACTTTAGCTCCGATCTCAAAGGCCCTTCATCGTTCCAATTGAAATGGTTCTAAAAAGCATATATTCTCTTTATTCAATGATGCTCACCTGAATATGCGTGAATCGCTTGGACTTCACAATCGGATAATGAATGGCATTAGCACGGTCCAAGGAGATGATGGTGATGGTCCAAATCTGGACCAATCCCGCTTGGGTGCCAAGTGATGCAAAGGCAATGCAACCTGTACCCAGAATATGAAAATTGGGACTAAATATACTGTACAAGATGGTGCTTTCTTTGCCGTACCTGTGGTGCCCAAAATTGGCCCGCCCGCAAAGGCATTCACCACCAACAACCACGTTTTGGTCATCATGAGAAAATCTGCCAAAATTAAACTGATGGCTAACTTATTGGTTGGGGTCTGCAAACTTGGGTTCCTAGAAGTAATATGCAGCATCGTTAAGGGTGTTTCCTCCCGCAGGTCCCAAGGGACTACTTTCACCTTCTGTAAATCACCAACCACAATGTATTGGCACCATAAGAGACGAGGATGAGAAAAACCAGACAGACACTGAGCAAAGTTCCATCCAACTGACTGATGAAGCCTTGTTCCAACCAATGACTTGGGATCACGGCTGCAAATTGTGGGAACCGTTGGGAGATCTGACACAGATGATGAGTTGTCCGGTTAACGGTGCAAAACTGAGCAAAATTAGAACCGTTCAAAGTGTACACTTCACTTAAATTCTGGACGGAGATTGGATGATCCATGACGTCGAATGGAACACCAACCGTCGCTCTTGGATGCTGGGGAATAACTGAAGTCCCCTCGAGAGTTTCTATACATACATATACAAGATACTGTGAAGTTCTCTCTGGAATAGAGACATCGGTCCTTCCCTCGCTCATTCGCTCATGGTCTTCAAGAAGCCGAAGGGACCTTTCGGTCTTTACATTTTTCTGCAAGGAACCAAGTGCAGAGACATTGGATGACACGTGGATCAACCGGATGTGCACTCGCAACAGACGAGATTTTGCGGAACTTTTCTTCATACATACAAATGAGTGTGAACTTGAAGGGGTTTGTCTGATGTGGTTGTTGCGGATATCGTTATCGGGGGAAAGTTTGGAGGTTTCTCGTCTTACTACTTTTTAGAATTGTATTTTTCTCGGTTTTCATTTATTGACTTTTAAAGCCTTCTCTCCTCCATTCACCATTGCTCTCTTTTGTTCATTTCCAATATGTAAATATACCCGTTCCACTCAGTTATCATTATCGAGGAACATAACAATATTAGACATTTCCTAATCTAACACTGGTCGTGAATTTTTTTTGCAATATTATTTTGGAGTGGCATCAAAGTGTTGTCCAACATTTCCTTTCAGATAAAAGACATCAAATTGGGAAGAGCTTGACTTGTACAGGGTTGTCCAGAGAGTTTGGGATAAATTCGAGAAGCGTGCAACAATGGGATAAATTTTTGCTGGAAACGCTGATGGGGCCTTTTTTGGATTCTCATTTCGTCCACATATCAACAAAGAGTCATGCACTCATGAATATTGGTTCTTGCAACATGATATGGCTTTAAAATCTTTACGTCTGTGTTAGACTGGGGATAAAAGTACCGCGCGGGAGCCACCTTTCCATTCAAATCTGCTTCTTATGTAGTCTTTAAATTCCTCCTTGTGAGGGTCTGAAAATAATCCCTCTTTTTTAGCCTTCTGAACGACTTGAAAGGTCACATAGATTCCCACAAATAGTCGCACTAATTAAGTGTCTATGACAAGAAGATACATTTGGCTGTTTGGGAACATGGCCAGAACGTGGGAACGTGCAAATACAATCGGATGGATATCGATTGCATCCCAATGCTCGATTTAGCATTAAATCTCGAATTTACAGTATTTTCTGGGAAAACCCAATTCTTTACAACTGTTATTATATGGGTCTCGAATGTTCTCAAGAAATCAAACACATTGTAAAATTAAGATCCGACTGTACTTCAAGACACTTCAAAACTATTTTGCCTTAATATTCCTCAATCCTTGCCCTAAAGTATTCGGAACAATCCTGTGTTTTTCTGTTTAAAACACCTCAATCATCATTCATCATCTAATAGGACAACAGGGACTAGCTCAAATCAAACATCAAATAATGAAATGAGTTATAGTTTTGCTATTAATATGAAGCATAGACCACTTGTCTATGTATGAAGCTAGTCTGACCCCAGAGGTCGTTTTATCTCAATTGATATACCCTGCCATCTATCGGTTAAGCTGAGACTTAAGAAAAATTCGTCAGTCCATGGAGGTCGCAATTTAACTGGAGGTCTTTCCAATTGTCGTTTGATACCCCGCTAGGCTTTGATCTCATTAAGAAACCAGGCTAAAACGATTATTTAAGTGATATCTTGGATCGGTTTTCGCCCTTTATCATTTCTAAGAGGCTACTGCTGATTATTTGAACCCTTATGCTCCAGTTTTCACGTATTGAATTGTATATAAATTCAAGATGATTGACATTAGAATACAAGGATCATGAAATAGATGGCTCTTCTTGCTCTGTAAAGGTTAATTCACTTTTGATTTACTGTCAAGGAGTGCTTGGATGTTTCTGGCAACCACTGACATCAAAAATATTTTGGAACTGGAAATTTTATTTGTTCGTCCATGTTGTGTCACCCGTTTAGCTGAATCTAAATTTGGACAACAAACAACTTGAAGCAAAGAAAAAACAGGTTTGCCAAAAATTCTTCTAGCAACAGCCTATATCTTGCCAGTTCCACCCTATAATTTTGAATGTCTATGATTTGAATGATTGAATCGACCTGGCTTGGATTACGTGACTAAGATTTTTTTCAAAATTCAATGAGAGGTTGAGTTCATGGTTTTTAAATTTTCCGTTGTACTACTCTGGGTACATTTCGAGGCGGCAAATCTGTCCTGTGTTCCGTTGTCATTGGTCAATCTAAAAAGAAAAAACAGTTTGTTCAGCCGCTTAAGCTAACCAAGGAATGGTGCATTACTACTTTCTGGTTTTTTTAATTCTAATTTCCCTTGAGGCCTCACACAATTTTTTTTATCTCACGATGTCAATTGAACGAAAATTTCATCATAGCTTAAGACATTATCACATTGTTAATGCTAACAATAATACAAATGGTAAAGAAGGGTAGCTCCACTATCCATTGACCATGGGCTATGTAAAATAAAAATATCTGTTAATTCCAATTTTTTAAAGGGGGAGATAAGTCACTCCCCAGCAACTATAGGCCGATTTTTCTCATTTCGAATATTGCGAAGGTGTTTGAGAAGATCATGAAGTCCGAACTTGCTCAAATTCTTGAAGTCCATGAAGTCCTTCCTCCTAGCCAGCACGGGTTCCGAGCACATTTTAGCACGGTTGCCCAACTGATTGCGCATTTAGAGCACGTCGTTGAGGGACTGGAAAGGCACAAGTCAGTTGATGTTGTCTATCTTGATTTTGCCAAGGCCCTTGATAAAGTAGATCACGGCCTTTTGTTGAGTAGACTTCATGACATTGGGATCCGATCCAAGGCAAGGTTCTCAATTGGATAAGAAGCTTCATCCAGGATAGGAAGCAAATTGTTAAGGTCGAGGGATCCCTAAGTGACATACATGATGTCAAGTCAGGTGTTCCCCAGGGCTCCATCTTGGGGCATCTCCTTTTTATAATATTCGTTGCCCCGCTTCACAAGCTTCGCATTACTGACAGTCTCTCCACAGTGGTAAAAATACCCTTTAAAGTTTTGATGGAAATTCCCAAGCACATCTTGGCATTTTTCTCCCTCAGAAAATTGTGGGGAACAATTTGATTTTTTTGGTTTATGAAATTCTAGCCCACATAAAAAACTTACATACCTAAAAACATTATAAAAACTAAAATTTTCAAAAACCTACTCAATGTAAGTTGGGAGCACATTTAGTTAGCTCTTGAATATAAATTATGATATCAT
>NC_081445.1:9389926-9392078 GCF_007210705.1 Tigriopus californicus | reverse complement strand
CTGTTTCACCGCTTCTTAGTTACATGGAATTTAGTGGTCCAAATTTCATCGTTTTTAGCCCAAAAATGCCCGGTTATATGTTTAATTCAATTTCCGAAAGAATTAATATCGATTTTCAATATCACAAATACAAAAAAAAATTTTTTCCTCTTCTTACATAGTCTTACAATAGCTAAAAATGCTTATAATGTCACTTAAACAACACTAAAAGTGTAATCTTTGAAAATGTATTTTACAATCATCATGTGTACACTTAGTTATGCATTCACTTGAATTCTGAAGACGGTACATACAAGAGAACAATGTTATAGATTTTGTCGTTTCTTGAAGACTTTGTTGAAACTGATTAAAAATAGCTTCTTTAAGGCTTCATTGATATTTGTGAAATGTTCAGTGACCACTCAACTAAATGTACCTTGGACGCTTTTAAAAATGAATTATCAAAAATCTGCTTTTTGAGGGTTTTTAGATATGGTTGTACAAGGTTTTAACTAATTTGAAGTTATACAAGAAATGGAAAAATAATCTTTCATCTTTGTGATAATGAAAATCGATATTATATCTTTGGGAAATTGAATTAACATATAACCGGGGCATTTTGGGGTTAAAAAAGATGAAATTTGGACCACTAAATCCGATGTAACTAAGTAGCGGTGAAATAGATGATATCGTAAAATTACATTCAAGAGCTAACTAAGTGTGCTTCTAATTTGCATTGAGTAGGTTTTTGAAAATCTTAGTTTTTATAATGTTTTTAGGTATGTAAGTTTTTTATGTGGACTAGAATTCCATAAAACAATAAAATTAAAGTTGTTCCCTATGACTTCTTGAGGTAGAAAAATGCCAATTTGTGTTTGGGAATTTCTCTGGAAACTTGATAGGACTTTTGAACACCGTGTCTCTTTTTATGCTGACGATATAAAGTTAATTTCTGCTAGGAATGGCCAAGATTGCACTAGCCTTGCAAAGGACCTAGAAATGATCTATTCTTGGGTAACTGAGAGTCATATGGCCTGGAACGGAATGAAGTTCCGCTCAATGACGTTTGGGTCAACCCCTTTGAATACTCCACTCGTCGATAATGGAGGTAAAGATATTGAGCAGGTCTCATCTATGAAAGATTTAGGTGTACGAGGTGAAAAGGTTTAGTAGTCCTCCAAAGAATGGAAAGTTCGATGAGCATATCCAGTTGAAGGTGGGTAAAGCTTTTCAAATGTGTGGTTGGATACATCGCACATTTAAGTGCAGAGACAGCATCACGATGCTAACTCTGTACAAGTCGATTGTCCAACCACAATATTGAATATGCTTCACCCATTTGGGCTCCAATGAGTTCAGCAGGATTGCAAAAGGTCGAGCAAGTCCAAAGATGTTTCACTAGGAACATCACAGGATTGAGTGAGCTCTCATATTGGGAGAGGCTAAAAAAGTTGGGACTGTACAGTGTTCAGAGAAGGTACGAAAGGTATCTGATATTGTACGTTTTCTCTGCTGTTTTTAGGTATGTAAGTTTTTTATGTGGACTAGAATTCCATAAAACAATAAAATTAAAGTTGTTCCCTATGACTTCTTGAGGTAGAAAAATGCCAATTTGTGTTTGGGAATTTCTCTGGAAACTTGATAGGACTTTTGAACACCGTGTCTCTTTTTATGCTGACGATATAAAAGTTAATTTCTGCTAGGAATGGCCAAGATTGCACTAGCCTTGCAAAGGACCTAGAAATGATCTATTCTTGGGTAACTGAGAGTCATATGGCCCTGAACGGAATGAAGTTCCGCTCAATGACGTTTGGGTCAACCCCTTTGAATACTCCACTCGTCGATAATGGAGGTAAAGATATTGAGCAGGTCTCATCTATGAAAGATTTAGGTGTACGAGGTGAAAAGGTTTAGTAGTCCTCCAAAAGAATGGAAAGTTCGATGAGCATATCCAGTTGAAGGTGGGTAAAGCTTTTCAAATGTGTGGTTGGATACATCGCACATTTAAGTGCAGAGACAGCATCACGATGCTAACTCTGTACAAGTCGATTGTCCAACCACATATTGAATATGCTTCACCCATTTGGGCTCCAATGAGTTCAGCAGGTTTGCAAAAGGTCGAGCAAGTCCAAAGATGTTTCACTAGGAACATCACAGGAATGAGAGAGCTCTC
>NC_081445.1:9388118-9389883 GCF_007210705.1 Tigriopus californicus | reverse complement strand
ACATTATAAAGACTAAAATTTTCGATAACCTACTCAATGTAAGAGACAATGTTATAGATTTTGTCGTTTCTTGAAGACTTTGTTGAAACTGATTAAAAATAGCTTCTTTAAGGCTTCATTGATATTTGTGAAATGTTCAGTGACCACTCAACTAAATGTACCTTGGACGCTTTTAAAAATGAATTATCAAAAATCTGCTTTTTGAGGGTTTTAGATATGGTTGTACAAGGTTTTAACTTAATTTGAAGTTATACAAGAAATGGAAAAATAATCTTTCATCTTTGTGATAATGAAAATCGATATTATATCTTTGGGAAATTGAATTAACATATAACCGGGGCATTTTGGGGTTAAAAAAGATGAAATTTGGACCACTAAATCCGATGTAACTAAGTAGCGGTGAAATAGATGATATCGTAAATTACATTCAAGAGCTAACTAAGTGTGCTTCTAATTTACATTGAGTAGTGATGTTCCTAGTGAAAACATCTTTGGACTTGCTCGACCTTTTGCAATCCTGCTGAACTCATTGGAGCCCAAATGGGTGAAGCATATTCAATATGTGGTTGGACAATCGACTTGTACAGAGTTAGCATCGTGATGCTGTCTCTGCACTTAAATGTGCGATGTATCCAACCACACATTTGAAAAAGCTTTACCCACCTTCAACTGGATATGCTCATCGAACTTTCCATTCTTTTGAAACTACTAAACCTTTTCACCTCGTACACCTAAATCTTTCATAGATGAGACCTGCTCAATATCTTTACCTCCATTATCGACGAGTGGAGTATTCAAAGGGGTGACCCAAACGTCATTGAGCGGAACTTCATTCCGTTCAGGCCTATTGACTCTCAGTTACCCAAGAATAGATCATTTCTAGTCCTTTGCAAGGCTAGTGAATCTTGGCCATTCCTAGCAGAAATTAACTTTATATCGTCAGCATTAAAAGAGACACGGTGTTCAAAAGTCCTATCAAGTTTCCAGAGAAATTCCCAAACACAAATTGGCATTTTTCTACCTCAAGAAGTCATAGGGAACAACTTTAATTTTTTGTTTTATGGAATTTTAGTCCACATAAAAAACTTACATACCTAAAACATTATAAAAACTAAGATTTTCAAAAACCTACTCAATGCAAATTAGAAGCACACTTAGTTAGCTCTTGAATGTAATTTACGATATATCTATTTCACCGTATCTTAGTTACATCGGATTTAGTGGTCCAAATTTCATCTTTTTAACCCCAAATGCCCGGTTATTATGTTAATTCAATTCCCAAGATATAATATCGATTTCATTATCACAAAGATGAAAGATTATTTTTCCATTTTCTGTATAACTTCAAATTAGTTAAACCTTGTACAACCATATCTAAACCCTCAAAAAGCAGATTTTTGATAATTCATTTTTAAAAGCGTCCAAGGTACATTTAGTTGAGTGGTCATGAAAAATTTCACAAATATCAATGAAGCCTTTAAAGAAGCTATTTTTAATCAGTTTCAACAAAGTCTTCAAGAAACGACAAAATCTATAACATTGTCTCTTGTATGTACCGTCTTCAGAATTCAAGTGAATCATAACTAAGTGTACACATGAGATTGTAAAATACATTTTCAAAGATTACACTTTTAGTGTGTTTTAGTGACATTAATAGCATTTTTAGCTATTGTAAGACTATGTAAGAAGAGGAAAAATATTTTTTTGTATTTGTGATATTGAAATCGATATTAATTCTTTCGGAAATTGAATTTTATTCTCTTCT
>NC_081445.1:9360883-9388067 GCF_007210705.1 Tigriopus californicus | reverse complement strand
AGGATTGAGTGAGCTCTCATATTGGGAGAGGCTAAAAAAGTTGGGACTGTACAGTGTTCAGAGAAGGTACGAAAGGTATCTGATATTGTACGTTTTCAAAGGCATTCATGAGCTTTGTCCCAACCCAGGATTTAGGGTCAATTCTAGTGACCGTAGAGGCTTAATTTGAGAGCACCTTCAAGTCCTCGAGAATCCAGGCTAGTTCGAACAATGAAGCCAACATCTCTTCTTTCTCGGGCTCCTTCATTGTTTAATTTGCTTCCCTCTAATATTGGTAGGGAATACGTAGGCCTTGTTGATACGGTAGCATCTTTCAAGTCAGACTTGGACAAATTTTTAGATAGCATTCAGATCAACCCTACATTCAAGGACTAGCTCGGTCTGCCAACTCAAATTCGTTGACAGGCCAAATATCATATAAAGATTGAAAGGTAATCAATAGACGAATAATAACCTTTCATTTTAATAGTACTAGGGATTACATTCCTTGTAGCGGTTAGAAAAGCCCGTGAAAAACCAAACCCAAAAAAAGAAAAAATGATAACAATAATAATTATGTTGGATTTGGTGACAAATTCGTCTTTTAAGAAATATTGCATTTCAAGAAAACCCCTTTACAGTAGATGGCGGTAGATTCTGAAACCTAAGAGGCGGACTTGAAAACGTCTATTGATGAGTCAGTATTCTTTGGAGAATCTAATCCAACAATTTATGCAGTAATGTACTTTGCCTGAAAAGGAAGTAAACAAGCCACTTATTAAGTGGTCTAATCTAGCCATTTTACTTCTTTTAAAAAATGCTTTGTCAAATTTCAGACAAAATTTACTTGTCAAAAGGTTCAGAGTTGTTGAGAGGCACTTTCGTCAACATGCGATTTCAACTTCTAGATATTATCCCTACACTCGATTCACCCTCATATTTGTAGACACGATTCATGAAACTTAGCAGTACCTTCCTACAATACCAGATTGTCTATTTTTAGTACCAAGAAAAGAACCAATATATGATTGGTAGCGTTTCTTTTGTTTCCCGTAGATCTCAAAATGGATTAAGACCGCAGATTTGGTCAAAGTGGAACAAGCCGTCTATCTTGGACAAGGCAAGCACATGAAAGGTCGAACAGCGTGGAACGAAGAAATGAGACATTTCCTGCAGACCGTGCCCAACATCATGGTATATTATTATCCCAACAATGAATCGCTACTTTCCGGCCTAAACCGGAGCCAGGTCATTCAAAGTCTCCCTTGTCCGCTTTTCAGGCCACCATTGATGAATTCCACAACATATCTACCCAAGGTGATGTTGAGCAACTGGAACGACTTGTGTCCTCAGATCGGAAACTGATTGGATCTCGGGACCGTTTGGGCCGTACGGCCCTGCATAAAGCAGCTCAAGCGGGACAAGTTGAGGTTGTGGAAAAGCTCTTGAACGGAGACTTGTCATCGGCGGAGGATTTGGCTCGTGCCAAGGACAAGGTAATGCAAAGGTCATTGGTGCACATTTAAGGGAGGAAGAGTGTTTTGATATTTTGAAGATCAAATTTCTTGAAGCTTTAGAATTATTGGTGTATTATTATGTCAGACATGATTTTTGACATGGTTGGGAAGGAACGACTGCACCACAACGAGAAGCTCTATTGGGCTTTTATTATCTAAAAATAGGACGGTTTATTGATTATTTGGCAATTTGAGAAATTCAGAAAACCAGCTTTAAAAGTCGCAAAAAGATGGGACATCCCAGTATATGTAACCTATATGTTGTCAAATCTTAATCCAATGAGACACAAACTCGCAAAGATTTTTAAGTAAATTAGAGGATGATGATTGATGAGTAGGAGAATCTATAGTTCTATATCGTGTGCTTTTAAATCATTGGCTTTTAACCTGCTTCTTGAATTTATAGTGAGAAAATAATAGCAGCGAACTGCTTGACTATGTAAAACCAGTTGTCAATATCTGTTAACCATAAAACAATCACAGACTCAAGGTTAAGGCGTGTCGTTGTCAAAAGGCTTTATGTACATTTTATGTGTCCTTTCATTTACTCATTCGAAGCGCCTCATTCTGTAAATAGTACTTAACTCTTTCTTTCAACGGAGGCCAGGAACGATCCAAGAAGGTCTCTCCTTCCACCTTCAGTAATTGAACTTACCCAATTCGTAATTTGTTTTTAAGAGCTCGCCTATCCACGGTGGTTAAAAAGCCTTATCAAGTTTTGACGGAAATACCCTAAAACACAACACAAACACAAACTCCTAGAAAATAAATGATGATTTCAGCATCAGAAAAGTGAAATATGATTTTCCTTTTTCATTATTACCCTCAAAATAACTCAACGTTTTTTTACTATCCTCACAACCTTTGAACTAAGGATGACTTTTTTAACCCATTTTGAAACTATTAGAACTACACCAAGTTGAAAATCAGTATCAACAAGGTCTTGTAAAAAATGAGATCAACTTGGCTGCTTGCTTGATTAATTTCAAACATTCGAGTGAGCGCACAATTGATAGCTCGTCTAACATTTGCAAAATGTGCTTTCGAAAATTTACTAATAGAGAATGTTTTCATACCATTTGAGCTATTTTTACTTGTAACAGAAAAAGTTATGATAAATCCATATGATTGGACTGCGTAGTTTGGTTCAGATGTAACGGGGGCATTTTTGAGCTAAAAATGACGAAAACTGGAACATATATTAATTTGTATTCAAGTGTTGACTTGGTATGGTCCTAATTTTCGTAAATTTTATTTTGACAGTTAGTTCAATGTTCTTTGGTATGTCAGTTTTTTATCTGAGCTAGAAATCCGTCAAGCAATAAAATCAAAGTTATTCCTTATGGTTTGGCAATGTTCTGGTTCTTTGCAAAAAATGAGTTTGTGCATTTCCATCAATACTTGATAAGATTGGCATTTGAACCTCTGTGTGAAATGAGTGAATTACTTAATCAACCATGACCATGGACCATTTGGGTTGACAATACACTTGGAGTAGGTTTTTTGCCTCTCTACCATGGTTGTCTAACAATAACATTACCAAGAAGGGACTGGTGTTTACAGAATATAATACATTCAACCTTGCACTGAAAAGAAAAAGGTTGCCTTAACACAAATCGAATTTGAATTGTTGCTTCAACATCCAGACGCACTAATTCTGAAGGATGTTACATAGGATTTGAGGACAGCAGCCCATTATGCGGCTAGATGCGACAATGCTGAGGCTCGGGATAAAATATTTGAGATCCTGGCCAAGACCGGTACAAATATTTCGGCATTGGACTCAGTGAGTAGAAAATCCCTATGACAGTTTTGGAGCTCGTGTGAAACCTTTGATTTGATTTCAATTTTCCAAGGCTGGAAAAAATCCAGAGTTTTACAAGGAAAACGATTTTATTAGCTCCAAGCCCAAACCTGAGGAAAACCCAGACGAAGAAGATCCTGAAACTGAAGTCAAAGGCTTGATAGAAGTGAATAATTTCAAGGACAACGGACATCCTCCAGAATCAGAAAATCCGAAGACGGGATACGGAGTTTCTGATGAAGAGATTGAACGGGCCGTCAAGGACACAGATTGGGAGAAAATGGTAGAACTTGTTTTGAATGGCGAAGGCGACCGACTAATGGAGCTTAACTCTGAAGATGAAGAAGTTCAAGAGTTTCTGGATAACATCCGGGCATTTCAAGTGAGGTCCCCAAGTCCGCCTTCCCCTTTGGCAGACCCTCATCTATGGCTTTATACTTTCATTCTAGGAAAAGATTTTGCTAATCAACAAGGCCGTAGAGAGTGGGTCCTTGAGGGATTTGCAAAACCATTTGGATCGTAAGAAATTTGCTTTGGCCCGTGATCGATCCACAGGGATAAATTTCCTTCAAAAGGCTATCATCCTCGGGCACGTGGACATCGTTAGGTAACCTTTATCAATCTTAAGACAAAAGGGACGTCAGTGAATTCTGCCACTTACTTGAGTCGGCACTTGACTATGATTCCGCAAAAAATGGCTCTTGTAGGTAATTTGTCTCAACTGAAGTATCATAGTGCTTCAGCCCCTTCCAGTAAAGCAAATGTCAGACATTTCAGTGCTTCTTAGCTTATGGCGGATTATCTTTGAAACACGAGGTCTGTCATGTGAGGTACAAGATGGATAGGACATACGTTGTCGTTTCAGGTATTTGGCAAGCAATTTCCCCAAAATGCTTCCTTTGGTCGATCTCGAAGGAAGAACGTCTTTGCACTACGCTAGCACAGTGAAGGATGACGGCCATTTGTACAAGCTATTGGAGTCTTGTGGATCCGATGAAAAGGCGGAAGACAAGGTGAATAGGATGATCTTCTCTTGGAACTGCATCTGACGTCCACCAAATAGGGTTGAACAAGGTCCCTTTCTTTCAGCATGGCCATTCGCCTAGATTCTATCTCAAAAACACGGATAAGCTGTCACTAAAGACGCTACAAAGTAACGTGGAACGTGCCACGTTCCATTCAGATCCTCCTCAGATCAGTCTGAATGAAGGCCTGAAGTCTAATGCTGCTAAGGCCAAGAATTGGATGGGGCATCTAGCTCATGAGATCAAATCCAAAGGTGAGCCCTTCAGCCAGGATCTGTGTCGAGAGGGACAATCCGGCTCTAACACATATAGTTTTTTAGTTCATGTTCCAGGTCTGCAAGTAAATCAGATCAACAGCTTTGATGAGGCCTACGAATCCAGTGAATACGAAGAGGATGGTTCAAAGGAAGACCAAGTGGACAACGAAACGTTGCAACGTTTAACAACAGCCTACCGTCGTCTCTTGTGGGCTCGTGACAGCCAGTCACTTTTAAAAAGATTTCTTACCCCCAAAGTATACAACCGTCTTCAAAAACGAGTCTCAACCGAGGGTGGAACTCTACTAGACGTAGTACACAGTGGGGCAGAGATTCTGGACACCACAATCGGAGTCTTGGCTCCCGATCGCGACAGTTACAAAGTATTTTGGCCACTCTTTAAACCAATCATCGCTTCCATTCACCATGTCCATGAGCCAAATCTCCATCAACCCAAACTAGCTTGGGCGGATGCCAAGAAGTTCGGGGACCTAGGCTCAAAATTAGTTCATCAAGTGGAGTTCGTGGCAGTCCGGTCCCTATCCGAATATCCGTTTGGACCGATACTCAGAGCAGAGGAGTACAGAGAAATGGAAAAGGATCTTAAACGGGCCTTTGATCGGATGGATGGAGAGTTTGAGGGCAAGTACCACCCTATCAAGAACATGACCGAAGAAACCGAACGTCATCTTAAAGACATTGACGCCTTTTTTGACAATGGAAGTCAGCTGAAAAAAGCTGGCCGTTTGTATGAAGAGTGGCCAATTGGACGCGGCATCTTCATTGCGAAAAACCTCATCATCCAAATCAACGAGTCCGAGCATCTCAAAATCATTGTCCGGGAGCTCAATGATCGCTTCCGAGATGCTTATGAGCTATTTTTGGACGTGCTTGAATTCTTTGAGGACGAGTGTCTTCGCTCCAAGTTTGCATATGATAGCAAATTGGGGTTCGTCACCCTGTCTCCCGAGTGGTTAGGAACCGGATTAAGAGTTACGATTACAGTTGAGCTGAAGCGGATCCCTGAGAAGGATTTGGAGGAGATTTGTTCCCGCTTCTACTTGGAACGAGAACCCGCGGAGGAACCAGATTTGAACGTCAAGTTCTGGAACAAGCGAACATTTGGCATATCTGAGAATCAACTCATTTCCGATGTTTTCAACGGGGTAAAACGAATCATTGAGAGGGAAATAGAAACTACCAAATAGAAAGATGCACCTTAAAAAGACATATTATGAGTGACGAGTCTTTCATTTCAATTCATTCCTTACAAGTTCTTCCATTTCCATTCTGAAGAGAAAAGTCTCCTCACAAAGAAAGGCACTTCGGGGTACAAAACTATTATCAAAATCCAGCTTGGCTTTGAATGTACAAACGCAAGTTTTCTAAAGAGATCTGAAAAAATAAAGTTCATTTCTAAGTAGTTCGAAGAATCCTCTTTATTGTTATCGGGAGTGTTGTTAGATTTTTGGGAGGAATATAACGAATTCTCATTCGCAATCCCACCACAAATTATAAAAGCTCTTGCTCCAGTTGACTTTTTACATAATTTCCTCAATATCTAAAAAATGTACAATCCAAGCATTAGTGCTCGGAAAAAATTGCCGCAAAACACCAACATTGTAAACCTATCAATTATTATTGGACTCTTACTAATTAGTTTCAAATGGAACAACAGCCTATGGTTCGTGAGAGTAAGACTATTTATTTACACCTGACAATGAGAGTTTAAAAAATATTCATCGAGGCAATATAAAAAGTAAATTTAATCCTCGACCTTGACCACAACCAAGTCTGAATCATTGATCATCGCCACTTTATCTTTTCTTTTTTTGCGGCAAATGGGCAACATGCATCGGAGTGAGAAGAAATACGCCAATTCGGCTGCACTCAAAAAGCTGAAGCCTGTACACAGGCCGATGAGACCACCAAACGAGGCTGGAATTAGAAAGGGAATGCTGTTTATCTATTCATAGGTTCACTGAATGCAATATTTAACATACCTAAAATGTTCTCCCACGAAAATAGCTCATCTGTATGGTATTTGAACACTTTCATATCTTTGTAGTACACATGGACCAGAGAGAGGTCTTCCACATCGAAGGAGCTTGTTTTGGAAAAAAGGAATATGGAACAACTAAGGCTTTTTCAAAGTAAGAATTTTGTGAAGTTATACACAGAAAGTTGTGAAGTTAATTGCATTAACAAACCATGTCACGATCTTGCCATTTCTTTTTCTCAAAATAACTGAAGCAGAAATATAATGAAAAGAAAATTGGCATACCAAACAGGTTTGAACTAAGAGAGGAAAAAATTAGGTTCATGCGCGAATTAAGCTGCACCGCAATCGATGCAAAAACTACCATGATCAGAACTCATCCAGTGTCTCCAAACTTTTCTAAGGAAAATCGTCGTTTCAACATTTTGAAATTGCATCAACGTTGATGCAAAAACATTCTAATCAAACATTAAAATATGATATATTGGCATGTCAAAAAGATATTCCAAAAAATAAAAGATTGTTGATATCAGTAAAACAGATTTTATGAAAGTGTAAATTAGTATGAATTCCAGTAGCTTAACACCTCTCTAATAACCTAAGTACATGAGGTAACTCCAGATGTACATCTGTTGTTGACCTAGTATACCTCTAACTTGTATTCAAAGGGGTCAGTTTGTGTGAAGGGGAGTTCAGTTGTTGTTTTTTATTAAAAGGCCAAAAATGGGCAATCAAAGCATAGACTCGGTATTAGATTAGAGAGTTGAAAAGCCTAAACCGTCAAAACATAAAAACTGGCCCATCTTTAGTAGTTTGCCACCAAGAATCGACAGCTGAATTGGTTTTTCCGCAATCGCTCAATTAACTGCAACATGGTGGTCAACATTTCTTTAAAAACGCTCACCTTGAAAAAAGCTGTTCCTCCCGGATTTCTTGGATCAGTTGGCTGGCCTTATTTGGGAACTTGGCCATTGATTGAGAGGCTGAATAGTGAGTTCGAGCACAAGCTGGAGGGCAATTACAGACGGCCCCACCTTTCAGTAACCGATCTTCTTGACCAGGCTCGGCCTTGGGAAACGAATCATTGGGATCGTCAGAAAAGGGGTAAATGGCATCGATAATTTCTAAGGATAGAAAACGTTAGAAATATTAAATGTAGCCAAAATACGGCCTTAATCCAAGTCAAAGATTAGGCGCAGCTTCAATTCAAGTTTTCCCTTGCAATAATGAAATGAATTTTAAAAAAATCATAACTTCTCAAAAAGTATGGCTAACTTTTGGTGCTGATGCCTAAACTCGTACAAGTTTGCATCTTGACAATTTGATGCACAGTGATAAACATTCATTGAAATAAATATCACATAAAATTGAAACATGCTGGATCCAAATGACTACAAGGGACAAAATTAATTCGCCCATAGAATTAGACCACATTCTCGGAGCAAACTGCAATGTGCACTTGCCTGTCGAGTTTGCCAAGCAATTTAGACCTTCCCAATTACATGTTGAGTTCTTCAAGAACTGGAAATCTTCCCTTTCCTTGAGAACCAAATCCAGTCTTGGATAATAGTAAGGAAGGCATCCACATTTTCGAAGTAATAACTTGGCCCGACATTCCAGTTGGCAGTTTTCTTGTGAATAGTCTTTGAATATTGTCACCTGTAAAACAAAGTATGAAATATTTTTCTAAATTTCAAACTTGCTATAACATTTATTTTCCATAGACAGATGATCCAATGTTTCTAAACACAACGACCCCCGGATCTACCGGATCGAATGGTACCAAAGCAGATTTTGAGTCCGCTCGAAATTTTCTTATATAACGCTTCAAGTCATCCTCATGGAACTATTCACGGACTTCTAGCGATGCAGACTGCGAACGAAAGTAAAAAATTCTTGTCTGGCTCTATTCCAAATAAGTACTTCATACGACCACAACATCTTGTTGAATAGATCAGGGACTCTAAAGAGAGGAAACGACACGGCTTTCCCTGGCCCGCCGTGTTAGGCCATTGGGTTATATTAAGATAGTAACTCAAGTATCAATATAGCAAGATTATCCATGCTATGTAGTATATTTAAGTGGTTTTTTTTAGTAAATAATGATCTCTTTGATATCCAACACTGTTCATATACTAAATTTTTCTGCATTAATTTTGAAAGTCAGAAGATTAAAATTGTCCTTCAAATCAGTGAAATATTGCACAAAGCTGGTTCGTGAACACGCATAGATAGAAAATCAAAACGAATCATTTTATTAATTGATGAGGAACTTACACTGACGAAATATACATGTATGGCATAGGCAATAAAAGTACATGTCCATAAATGTTAAGATATTAGAATATCTGGGATGGACAATTGATCACGTTGTCTTAATTCACACATTTAACAAAATCATCAGGCATTGGTGAAAAATGGATGAGCTAAATTGCTACTTAATAGGAAGTTTACATAAAATCAGGCATTATTTAAGGGCACAGAGTAATACCAAAGTACAGCAGACTAGATCTCAATTTGAAATTTGAACTTCTTTTTTGCAAAAGCATCCAAAATAGCCAAAATAGCCAAATAAAACTGGTGTCATAGCTCTTAAGATGTATTCTTCCATAATTATGAAGATTCAAATGAGCTTAAAGAACAATATGTAGCTCAGAGCTACAGTATGTCCAGTACTTTTGGATTGAGGGCCATTCCCAGAGTGAGAACCATAGTCTCATAACAAATTCACAAAATTGCATGAAATTTGGTCAATACGTTCCTGAAACAATTTTCCTCAAGTAATGTTATTAGCAAAACAATATTGACTGATTGTGTTTAGAGCAAACTCTTGCTTTATCAAGAAACCCTAATTAGCACTTTCCGTTTGTTGTACTTCAAGCCATGTATCAAGTCACTTTAAGTATATTTATATGCCTGGATTGAAGCACATACTGCAATGGATACAAAAATGATATCAGCCACATGTTTTGTTCAATAGTTATGCCAATAATCGACATACAATAATTTCAACACCAAAAGTTTAGGGCCTAACTTGGCGGGAAAGGTTTGATGTTTTCAAAAAAGTGGTGTTTCCTTGCTTTAGTTTTCCTGAATAGATGAACTTTGAAACGATCCACTTCACAAATAAATATCGTAAAAGCGACTTTGATTGAATTGAAGAGATCTATATTTCTTATTTTATTGCTTTAATTCGAAAATTTGCTCAGAATTGCTATGACCAAGAGCAGGCCAATTTGGCAGGAAGCTCGTTCACAGTCCAAATTTCTAGAAGTTCCTGAGCTATTCAACGTTCTACACAAACACTCTCACACTCAATTGGCTGTTCCTCAACGAAATCAAATGGCAGTAAACAGGCCAAAATACACGTAAAGAACTTTAAGGCTGAAAAATTAAGCAAAATTTGTTAAATGGATTTATGATTTTGCAATAAATTTTATATTCTGGAACTACACCTATATTTAGGTGGTTTTGTGACTTGATTTTTTTTTCTTCAAATTTTGCATGAAACTTTAGGGCACCATCTTCCAAATGAGGCATCTTCAAAATAGCTTTGACGTTAGGGTCCAACTTATGAAATGGCAGTTGTTCCTCTTCCCTTCTTTCAGGCCAATGGACTGCATTAGTTCTTGTCCTCTATTCTTGCCTGTGTCCTATGTGGTTTCAATAACTAAATATTGTACAGAAATACCTCGTGTAACCGCAGCAGAATTTGACCCCATTCAATCCACTTTTTTGTTCCCAGAGGTGTTGAAAGTAAATCTAAGTTGCGTTGACATTTAGGCTTCTATCTCAAACAAACTTCCATTCATTTTCGTGTCTTCTAGCCGAGTCTTGAGTCTTTGTTGACATTAATGACTTGAAATATCAGGTGATTGAACCTTCGGGTTATTCGAAAAATGTAACGTGATGGGCTAAAATCTCTCCAAATGCCCATCAAATCCAAAATTAGGGAACTTCCTCGCCCACCGCTAGTGGAAATGCAATACCAAATAGTTCAAGATGGAAATGTATGTTACGAGCATCATTATCATTCTACTTTTTGATCATATGATAACTGATCCAACAACGAATTAGGGTTGGCAGATCAACACCTACGTATTTCGTGAAAATATTACAGGGGAACAAATTAAACAAGAAGGAACGGTGGAGGGCTTCATTGTTTCGACTAAGTTGGTGAATTGGTCGAAATTGATCAGTTGTGAATTCCAACAGGGCTAACCATCGCACATTTCACCTAATCTAGCAATACAAAGTTCTTAGCAGGAAGATTGTCAATGTCAGTTTCAAGAAAGCTTTCTTTTGCTCAAAAACAAAATAATTTAATCACCATCATCAAACCTATTTTGAAACATATATTTCTTTGAAAAATCACTATGTGGATTATTTACTATTTCCGGTTTAGCTCAAATTGAATATCAAAATGTCAATCGTCTTTTAAATAAACTTTCCAATCATTCAATATTAAGCAAACAGAATGCACGAACGAAGATCAAATGGAGCAAGTGCACACTAAAAGTTTTTTTCACCCCAAAATTTGCAGGATGATTAAATATGGATAAGACAGTAGATCAATTTGAGACTCGTTACAGTTTTGACTTCATTGTGATTAAATGTTACCATTTTGTAACTTTTGTATTGCAGGAATCATGATGTAAAACTAGAATTAAGTACAGGGCATAAACCCTCGTAATGGCCGTTATTAGGCTCTTTTACGGTGAGATTTGTTATTCCAACAAATTTCAAATGAGCCAAAAGGACAATCAATCAGTCATCAGACGTCTGGAATTGCGGAAGAGATGATCAAGATCAATTAGTTATCCAATATCAGCAACCTCAAATATGTGTCATAAATAGTACCGACCTTTGTCAGAATTGCCAACTAATTGGAACACGATTTGATACTTGAACTGTGCTATTTGCAGGAAAATATTGTGACGGGTTTTCACTATTTCTTTGATTCATATGTGTCTACTTCGGAAATTAAGTCCCATGTTTTTCTCACAAAGTTCTAGGTTCTCTAATATTAACTTTTATATTTGAACTTCGCCTAGCATGAGTCACCCTTCACAATAGCCTAAACTCTCCAATAAAGCCCTCACCTCAGCTTGAGGAAAGCTTTTTTCATCCTCAAATAGGCAACTCCGACCTTCAAATGGAAAATCCAAGATGGCTTTGGATCTGAAACAAATAGCATTCATGATATCTTTTTCACATTTTTCCTCAACCCAATTTGGATCTTTATCTTTTTCAATTCACGACGCATTTTAGCCTTATTCCATCTACTTTTACTCAATATGTAATGATGGGATGTACGAAAATGGCTCATGTTATTTTCGAAAACTTTGTTTTTGCATGAAATGTATTTGGGGTCTTAAGTTCACACATCTAGTTTGTCACACGGATCTAACTCAAAGTGGAGGACCCCGTTGTATTGTTAAGCGCACTGCTTGTGGCAAAAACGAAATTACAGTTAGTTAATTATGAGCCGAAGCACTAGTCGAGCTGGTGAAGCACTCTTAAAAGATGTTGCTAATCATAAAGACTACAAATTAATGTGAAACTATTTTAGCATGAGGTCGGCTCATTAAAACTAAAACAGGAGAACATTCTTTTTGTATGATGTGAGTGTATTCCATCAAAATTTGACCTTTCCGAAAAATGGTATATTTTTATAAAAACATAACGAACCACCTCACACTATGCAGGAACTTCTAGAAATTTGGACTGTGAACGAGCTTCAGGAACTTCTAGAAATTTGGACTGTGAACGAGCTTCCCGCCAAATCGGCCTGCTCTTGGTCATAGCAACTCTGAGCAACTTTTCGAATTAAAGTAATAAAATAAGAAATATAGATCTCTTAAATCAAAGGCTGGTCAATTTTACAATATTTATTTGTGAAGTGGATCGTTTCAAAGTTTTTTTGTCAAAAGCTTATGTAGTTGTCCAAGAGCAGGCCGAAAATTTGAATTTTATGTTATGTTTATTACGTAACTTTGGACGTATCTCCTGAGTTCCTTAAGCATAGTTGAGGCTCAAATTTGGCCAATCAGAACTTGTGGTCGCACGAAATGCTCATCTGACATAAAGTATACGGTTTAGGAGATAAGAAAATTTTGGTTCCGTTTACAGTCCACATCTCTAGAAGTCCAATCCGTGCACTATCACACAAAACAAGAGAGTTACGTTTTTGAACAGGGCGACTATTTAAAGGAAACTTTTCCTGATTACTAACAAAATACGTTTTTTACAAACGAGATTACTAACAAAAATATATTCGCTCTTTTCACCTTTTTTTGAATCGTAGGGATGTAAATTGGGACAACCTAATGAACTAGAGTGGTCTATTTTATCCCCTAAAAACTCCCTAATGGGGAATATGTTCATCATCGCCACTCCCAAATACTGCGTAATTACTAATTAATACTGCGTTGCAGTATATTTGCTTTGCCCTTTTGCCAGAAATCTCAATCTCATTTGAAGGGACGAAAGTTTCAGATTCTTGAGTGAAATCTCCACTCAAATGAAGCCTTACCCATCGGTGTGTGAAGCGGTCAAGGAGAGGAACAGCTCTTGCCCAGGTCCAATGGCCAAAGTGTTGCCTTCTACTTCAGGATAAGCCTCAGGACTATGAATTAGCATCTGAAAGAAGAAAAAAAGCATTGAAATATGCTCGAATTTGATGTTATGAGGCTGGTCAAGGGAATGTATTGTTTGAATGTGAGATTGCCTCAGGAAAGAAGTATTCTGACTCATAGTATATCAATTTGTTTACATGAATAGAGTTATTTATTATTAGTGTTTTTCATTGCTAAAGTTGGCTCAATTGTTGATGTGGATATAATTTAGAAGCCCCATTCTCCAAGTTCAAGTAAATTAGAAACACAGTCAGGGAAATTTGAAAGTGGGCAATGTTATTCAAATGTCCGCGTGAATTACCACTGATGTGACGAGCTCTTGACGCATGAATCCATAGCTGAAGCAAAGCTCTGGATTAGAAAGTAGCGTCATCTGACTCGAGCGCCACCTGTCATCGCCAAACTTATGAGAGTAACCAACTATTGCGAACAGATCAAAAACATTTATTCTTTTTTTAAGATATTGATTTACATAAATTCCAAATATCCCACTGATTTCGTTGTTTAATGTTTGACCAAAATGACGAAATGCGACAAATGGCCAAGGAACGGGGCTTTAGTAACGCTACCAGTAACGCGTTACGTTTGTGCAAAAGTAACCGTATCGGTAACAGAACGGTTTTTTAGCTCTCCCGTTACCGTTACTTTCTTCTTTTTAAATGAGGAAAAGAAAAAATTATAGACATTTCCTCCCAGATTTTTCCATGAAAAGAAAGAAGAAAAAATACTTTTTTAACATAAAAATGTTAAATAAAAGTGACAAAAGAATAAAACCACAGAACCCTTCATTTCACTGCACTTCATATTTACGAAACGTTAAAAAATCGCATCAAACGGTTTTTTGCACTTTCTGCAAAAGTAATGGTAACGGTAATGTGTTATTTTTCTTTAAAAAAAAAGCACTGGTAACGGGTTACATGTTCTTAAGAGCATTATTTTTTCTCAGTAACGGTTCAAGCCCTTCCAAGGAATATACGTACATAACAACATACGAGTATACCATACCATTTGGCATGTGAATTGAGATCTTGTCAGCATTTTCACCTCTACCATATTTCAAGCATGCAATGCTTAAGGTCATGTTCTTGTAATGGATAATTTTGGGATCGGTTTTAACGATAGCAGAGCCGGTAGATGTTGCCACTTTGTAATTTAGTGCTTTGTTTCAAAGGCTTCAAAAGCTTGACTCGTCCCGTCAGTAGTGACGACCTTTGCATTTCTAGCTTTTAACAATAAAAACTTAAAGCCCTTTTTCTGGTTCAAAGAAACCTGTAAAGGTTACACAACAATTAACACCCACTCACATTTTGCTGTACACAATGATTTGAATTTGATTGAGGACCAATGCAAATGTGGACTGACAGCCTCAAGGAGCATTTTCATCATTTAGAATTTTTCACATTAAGTCTGAGAGAAAAGATTTAAAAAACGTTACTTTTCGATGTGGTGAGAGCTGATTCTTTCCAAACGACTTGTGACATATCTTTAAACAAAATAACAAGATGAAAAAAAATGTACAAAACGTATTTTTATTGATCAAGTATCCAAATGGAAGAAATGCCCTCTCATCTAAATTTGAATAACTTTGACCGATATTTATTATTATAGCAACTGTTCTACTAAAAACGCAGAATGGCTCCATCTATTTGCATGAACTTTTGCATTTTAAACCTATTGGGCATATTTGTCGAATTTGGTGTAATAGTAAGAGTAATGAAGTGGTTATCACTTTTACAAATCAAAAAATTTATTAGGCTATCAGACGATGGGCCTCTCCTTCCATTGAGCATTGAAATTCAACCACTGTTGAGATGTAGCATTTCTTTCTTTTGATTTTTTCCGTGAGTTAGCTATGCTGTTCCAGGACGACCTATTGTTTTTTACCTTAAAGCCAATAAAATCGTCTGTTGTAACGAAATAGTCGTCAGATTTGGAATCCAGTAAAATGGTAAGTCCTCGGCGATAGTTGGCGCTGTTGAGTCTACGGATGGTGCTTTGGGGGCTACCAAATCTCATTTGCGCTTCATTTTCTGTTGCGGAGGAATTTCTTGCAGCCCCCTCACGTTCATCTAATCTGAGATATTTGGTGATATCCTAATTAGTAACATTCTCCTGAGTTAGTATAAATGCCAAAGTTATTTACCTTTGAGGCAATTCCAGAGCGGGCTCCTCCACAAAAATACCTTCATTTGTTACCGCGCTTACTTGCAAGTTTTCCTCTGGCATGTGCTCGGGCATGAACTCGCCAAGCCCACCCGTCAATCGGTGAGTTCCAATCTCGGATAAATCATGCTTGGCCAGGATGTCCTTGACCACAGAGCTTGAAAGAGAATACTAATCGTTATAAGGTTGGGTGAGTAAACTATCGGAACCTTGAATTTCAATCCCCGAAACCTCGTCAAAAAACCCATTCGATAACTTACAAATCAATGCTCTCGCTGAGTTTGATAGCGTTAAAGGTGCAACAGAAGCCATCATTAGTTTTCCGGACTTCAAATATGCTGGCGCAATTGTTGATCTGGCCTTGCCACCAACAACGAAGAATCAGTTCATCGCAACTGGGCATAACCTAGAGAACCAAGTTTGCTTGCATTCAAATACTTTACTTTAATTACTTTATTGCTTCAGTACCTCGGCCATGAGCTTCGTGAGCTTCGTCATTCCAATGAGTTCAATGACCTGTTGAAGATCTTGGTACTTGTCCATATCAACCCCATTCATGCTTTTGAAGTGAACCATCATCTCAATCAAACGCTTCAAATTGTTTTGACTTATTCCATAGTCGTTTTTCCATCTGCAATGATTTTTTTCCAATTAAACACATTATTTACCATACCTTTTCGGGAAACTATTTACCCCTGTTTTCTGTACACATCTTCAAACTTGGATCTAACCACTTTGTTGGCCGGGCAAACCGTTACAGCTGGAAAATCAATCTCCCATACTGGATGATCCGTAGAATCCAAGGTCGTAATTGTTGGCTAGAAGTGACATCATGTGATATCAATAACGATTGTAAGCTTTTTTGTGATGTTTTTAACTCACTTTTTCATTCCATTTGGCCCAAATAGGATAGATGAAATAAATGGTGAGCACAAAGCCCATGGTGCAAAGAAAGACCCACAGAATTCGCTCAGTCCAATGACGGCCGTCCTCGGTGATGTATCGAAGGCCATGAAGAGAACTAAAAGATAGATTGTAGAGTCAAAACGAAGATTTCAATGATCAATTGGGATTATTAGTTTTTGGCCTTCAATGTGGTATGATCTATTCAGAATCAATATGGAATACAACCTAGCAGCAACCATATATTGGAGGGTTTTACGGAACTACAAAATGTTTTATGTTAGAACACAACATATCATAACCTTTTCTCAGTGCATTTATTTATTGCGTCTCAGTAAAAGGAAATGACAATACAAATGGAATTGAGACAAAAAATACAACGGCTTTGGTCAACAACATGAAAATTTTATTTAATGTCAAGATAAGTGACTAATTTTTATTTCACGTGGCACTTCATGTTAAAAATTTTACTCTGCAATTACGCGTACATCGGCAATTTAATGAGTATAAACGAGTTGAAACGAAGAAAGTTGGCACTTAGGTAATTGATATTATCGCGCAAGATGTGCATCCTGGTGTCTTTTTCTTTTTTCAAAGTTGCTATTAAGGCTATGGTAGTGCTGAAAAAAGGTATTAACGACCCAAGCAAACTTTTTTGCTGGCATTTTATCCTTCCTTAGGTCTGCAATCCCCAGCAGAATAAAATGAAGCATTTACAATAATTACCTACGCATTATATTCCTATGACCTCAAATCTAGCAAAAGGAAAATGTTTACTTTAATTTGACAATCAATATGAACTATTAAGTGTGCTTTGAAGAAATGAGTCTAAAAAGTACACATAACGTTATCTTATTTCCCTGGTATGAGTCTTGATCAAAGAACAAAATAATCTGAAGACTTTTGAAAATTTGGGTTCTTTGAAAAGTGGGCGTTAAAGCATAGATCGTTAACGAACGACGTTGAACTTTTGTATGGATGAAGAGAAAATAACAATGTGAAGTATTGGAATATTTTGGCTCAGTTTCAAAATATTGCTTGAGTCAACAAGCCGGTAAATCAAAATTAATGGCAAATCTAATCTTTGCCCAGTGCAGGTTGGCTCTGATGTTTGTTTGAATTCTCCCTCCACAAAACGCCCAAAATCAGGGTGCCGCACTACATTTTTCCTTGAATTTCTTTTCCATCGCATGACTAGTTGTTGACAGCTGTTCTAGTTTTTGGACACAAGAACTTCCGTTTAAATTTTGATTCCTTAAAAGTATTCCAGATCAACCCTGCATTCAAGGGCTAACTCGGTCTGTCAAGTCAAATTAGCTAATTTACCAATGGACATTTAGAATTAAACTGGTGATAAACAGTAGTATTAAGATGGAAGATTATAATTCTAAGATTATAATTTTCTGTAGATTTTTTACAGCTAATAAGCATTACACTACTCTAGCAGTTCCAGAAGGAAAAATCATATTTCTTATCTAAATTTAATTTTATCAACTGACTTGGCAGCAAGAGTTGAAGTCCGACTTAGAAAATGTTACAGGATCAGCGCTTAGGTATTCCACATGAATATTAGAGGGGCGCAAATTAAGCAATGATGAAGCCCAGGAAAGGAGACAGGCGGGCTTCATTGTATAAATAAAACTGGTTGATTTTTCGGCAAGGATTAAACTGTCAATTTCAACATTGTTCTACAATGTTCTTCTTGTCCATTGCAAATAATGATTGTACTAGTCATCTCCCAAAAGGTCCTTCCAAAAGGGAAAGTAAGTACCCCATGTTCCTGGCGTATCAAGTGTTAGTCATCTCCTTAGCCCACAATTCATCATAATATTTTGGTGGTCGGTCTAAAGTGGTAGGCGAACAATGTAAATTCCAATGGTCTAAAAATGTAAAAAAACGTGAGATTCTTGATAACAAAAACCAAGGAGTCCAAGATCGATCCCTTATGCTCAGATTTTGAAAATGTTTGTTCATTCTAAAAAAATCACATTCCTGAGTGTCATTTGTCGATCTAGAGCTATATCAACGTCAATTAGAGGAGTGGACCCCCACTGCTCGGCAGTTTACAAATTTGTCCATGTTGCTTCGTCCGCGTCTCGTGTAAAGTAAGGAGTTATCAATTTGAGCTGAAAAAATACGATTTTTGACATTTAATTGATTCGGTGCACTCGGCTAAAAATGAGTGAAATGAATCTTGGTGTCTCCAAAACTTTTAGACAAGTTAATCCTTGCTCAAACTGCAATTTTTGCCTCTCTACTAGGAAAATGGAAAGGTCAGGGATCAACGGGTCTGGTATTTCTTGTACACATTTAGTTACTATTTTGAGTAAATACAACCATGCTAATAAAAAAATCGCCGAAGTTGATGAAATTGTGCACTTTTCTTTGAACAACTTGATTTGGTTACCACCCACCTGGATTCGCAATACTCCTTTACAATGGAGATACACGGGACGTTGGCACAGCAACATTGATCCAGTTCTTTAATCCGAATGGCGATGGCGTGCCCGGGATTGGAGAGAAAAAACGGGTTCCATTTAGCCTGATCCTTCTCATGAGCGTTGGAATCTGGGCCGCCCATCGCCACGGGAGGTGGGCCTTGACTGGAGGCGGAATCAATCTCACCCACATCCTGTTTAGAGGATCTTGGCTTCTCAGATTTTCCTCGGTTTTGAGTGACCGGATCCTCTGGCATTCTGGCGATGACTAGCACGTTTCTCACGATATGGAACTGTTGTTGAACCATGGATTGACCTAGAAATCCCCTTCAATTAGTGCCTTAATCTTGGGAAAGAGGAGAATTTCTTTCCTGTCCACAAACTGCGCGAGTGTGAGAACTTCCGGAGGTCACTAGAGCATGGGATGGTCTTTACTACAATGGTAGTTCCATTCAAATAGTGATTGGAAACGGCTTAGAAGCGACCAGAAACGCCCATAGTGGCCATATTTTTTTTTTTTTGTGCGGACTTCCTTACCGCTACCGGGATTGGAATCCCAGCAGTTCAAGACGAGAAGATTATTTATTTTACTTGACTTTTATTTATATATATTATTTGATCGACCAACGAATTGGAGTTGGCTGATCTGGCTAATCCTTGAATATAAGGTTGATCCGGAATTTTAGTCAAAAACTTGTCCAAGTCTGACTTAAATCTTGCTACTGGATCAACCCGTACATAAACCCTACGAATATTTGAGGGCAGCAAATTGAACAATGAAACAATGCAGTACGATTTTTATTGAACGCCACTTTATAGAATACTCAAAGACTAGCTGAATAGGGGAGGTTAGCAGGGATAAAAATGATCATTTTGTCATGATTTTTCAACGGAGAGGTTGCGTGTTTATCTGTTACTCTGAGGGAACAATGGCGCAACAAACATTGCTTCCCAGCAAAACTTAGTCAAGTGCCCAAGAAGTTTGCAAAGTGACGGGATATAAGTTATTTCCTCGCATAAGACTTAAGAAACACATATCAGGAAAAAATAAAGCGAAGGAAATTAAGCACTGAAAACTAAATATTAAACGAAGTTTAATTTGCCAGTGCCCACTATGACCAAGTATGGATAAATGTTAAGCACACACTATCAAGGTGAGTGAAAGTCTGGGCCCAGTTGTGGTTAGCAGTAACGGGATGGAAAAGTGGGTCAAGTTCCATATCATTTTGTTCCAAATTGCTCAACTAATGGATACTTGTGGCTTGGCCATTTTTCCATACCAAAGGTTGCTTCCAGAACCAAGTATCCTGCGGTCGGACCGCCACTGAGAATGGTTTGATTAACAATGCTTGGGAGTAGTTCATCGTTTTATGTGGGTCCGTCATTTATATAGACTTCAATAACAGTATGTGAGGTTAAACCCACATCCCCATTCAACAATTTTGACCTGGAACACAATGACGAGTGCATCTGAATATGTGGAAAATTGGTACATTGTCTTTATTTGATAACATACGAAAATGCTACATATGTTACAAAGCAAGTTATGATATGTGATTAGTTCTTGGCTATGCCAGATGTTTGTACATAGTTAGAGGCACTTTGAATGCAATAAACTTTGACTAAGCTAGACAAGTTTTTGGTGGACGCAATTTTACTAAAGGGACTTGCATCATCGATAGCTTTTAAGGAATACATTTCTATGTTTCGAATCTTTTACACGCACTAGGAAACAGAAACACCGTGGTTATGGGTTGAAATAAATCATTGCAGTTATGATGGATGAAAGGTTATTTGACGCCAGCATCATGATCAAAAGAGGTTCAACTTTCGTTAGTCTTTTTATACGTTTGTGCAATTTTATCGAGCAAGGAGAATAATTCATCTTCCAATTTGCGCTCTATGTCTCGATTGGCCACGTCGCTCATTGTTGTCTTAGGCAAATCAGTCTTCGTCTCAAGTGTCGTTCCCACAGGGTCATCCAATTCATTCGACGTGCTGGCACTTAATATCTCATGTGGCAATAATGGTCCATTATACTCTGAATTAGATGCTGGAATAGGATCCAAAAAGTGTCCTTCAGTGCTCAGTGAACTTTCTTTCCGGACCAAAGTTGGAACTTGTTGGGTTGTTCCGATTGAAATTAAGTTGGTTATTTTGGGAACCATGGAGGATTTTGAGGTGGTGTGAGTAGTAGTTTGAACCAGTTGCTTTAATGTGATGACTGGAACAACTGTTGGTTTGAGAGTCGTTGACTTTTGGGGATGAGGCATTCTAAAAGTTGGGCTCAAGGTAGGCAAATCTGTCGGTGGGAACTCATCGTCGTCAATTCGTCGGAAAACACTATATTCGTCCGATTCCTTCGAAGTTGGTGTAGCTTCAATCCAAATTGGAAAAATTGAATAAGGCGTGACGACATTCCAATCAAGAGTTGTTCCAACCGTCGAAGTTTTGGCAGACTGACGAAAGTTTTTCCCATGTCCCAAGGGAATATCAGCGAGTTCAAATTTCTCCAAGACATCAAATTGCTTCCCTCGAATAGGTGTGGGCAAAGGTTTGGGTGTGGTAGGAATAGGGATGCTAGGAGTGGCGTTTTGAGCCTTGAGCTCGGTGGTGTTCACGGTAAATTTGTGGACCGAGAGCACCAGACCCATGGGTTGAATGAAGCCATAGATCATGATCATGACGAAGATGGTGATAACGAAGAAGAGCACTAAGACGAAAATAATGGCGACGTGGCGTTGTCAGATGCGCTCGCGAAGCTCGTCTTGGAGAAGTTGAGCCTTGGTGAAGGCCAAAGACTGCCAATTCGAGGAAGCATACGAGTAAGTTGAATCACTCACATCACTATTACTGCTACCACGAGCCCGACCAGAAATCAAACTTCGCCTGAAATGGGAACAACAAGGTTTGCTTGATTGTGTACGATCCAAAGGGATCGAAGTTTCAAATTTGATGACTTTGAACCGTTTTGACTACCTTTTTGGCTTTAATCTTCTTTGAGTTTTAGGAAGTCGTATCATATTTAATTTTTCACTAACCCAAACCAATAGCTAAACAAGGGACAGAAAAAGGACATCCAACTCAACCCTTTTAAAAAGGGACTGCATATGTGTTTGTATGAGATTACTGCTCAGGTAAATGTTCGTTTTCACCAACCTGTGGGAATACATTAACTTTTAGTACCGAGTAAAAAGACCATTTTTTTTACAAAACATGACTGGACTTCATGGGAAATCATTCCCAAGCATCGGCTGAAAATCAGCAAAAAGAAAAAAATACAACAACCACTGTGAAAAGTAGATTTAACTTCGTCACAAGCTTCAAAGTCTAGTCTACCTCCGATCTCTTCCAGTTTGGGAGCTTCCAGTGGATGTTGATAAGGAAGTATTTGAAGGGCTGTCTGCTGTTGTCAAGCCTGATAACAGCTCATCCTCTTCGTGATATTCATCCTCCTCCTCCTCCTCCTCTAAAATGTCATCCTATAGGGAACAGGAATCAAAATCGTGCCACATAACAGAGTTTGGAACATGTTCCTTACTACTCCATACAAATCCCCCGACTCATGCGAAGAAGATCTCGTGGAAGAATATCCGGCATCTCGTGCTCGCACAAACTGGCCTCGCCGTTCGGCCGAGCTAATGTGAGACACCGTCCTGGAACTTCTTCCCGAGTTGGAAATGGTTCCATTGGAACGGGATCTGGCACTGGAAGAGCCTCGGGTGGTGAAGGAAGAGGTTTGATGGACTTGATTGGGACTTCTTTCACTTGGGTTTGTGGTCTGGGATCTTGATCCACTGGAGCGACTAATTCTGGAGGGGGTGGTGCGAGTATAGAAACTGGTTGAAGAGCGTTGATCTTTGGGGCTTCTGTTGATGAAAGACTGAATGAAAAGGAGAGAAACTTGGCACTAAATACATTCCTGTTGCATTCGCGATGAAAGATAGTGGATGCAAAAGTAAACAGTTTCACAGAGACATTGAAAATAGATGAACTCCATGAGAAAGCAAGACTTACCTTTGTCCGCACCTTGAGGGAGGCAATTCCATCATAAGAATGCCAGATCCTGAATCTTCGTCATCGGAACCATTGGGAATTTCTATCATGTCCACTTCACTCAAGGGAGAGCTTTCGCTCACAACATCTTCAAGATCTCGATTGATACCATCTTCTTCATCCACATCCTCCTCAAATGCATCGTCACCTTCATCACTATCCTCGTCTTCCTCAATATCTGATGGAAATGAGCCATTCAGATTCTCTGGTGGGACATGGAGCTCAATGATGTCGACCTAGGAAACCGATCAAAACACCATAATGCCTTCTGAAGGGTGACTAAAGTTTTCTGTTCCTCACTTCTTCATCCATTGGATCACTCTGACCGTCGGACTCCCCTTCAAGATCATTCATCACTCCTGCATCGTTGTCCAAGTCGACCGTCTTGCTCCGCGTCTTCATATTCAAAGGTGTTCCACTTGATCCATTTGGAACCTTGAATGATTCAAAACAAAGCCAACGTAAATAAATCAAAGCCTCATGCATTCTACCACCTCACCTTTGAGTACTTCCAGCCCTGTGAGGAGCAATCCGACACTTTGGTCTTTCCAGATTCAAGTGGAGCATTGACACGTCGAGCACTACTCGTTCCACTTGCTGACTTCCGCCCGGATTTCGTCACGGAAGGTAAAGAGCTAGGCGACGATTTCTGGGCTAACATCCCGGCTTTCCGTCTTCTATCATTGGGCCGAACCCGATTGGGTGCAGGAGAGTTGCTGCCCATGGAACCGCCGTCCTCTGTGGAGAAGGTTTTGTTCCTGCCACTAGATGTTCCACGGCTTTGGCGGCTCGAATCTATTTGCACATTCCGAAGGCACATTAGAATGCTAATCCGTTGGTGCGATAAGGTCATTAATTCTAGCCTGTTTTCAACATGTGCTAAAACAGCAATGTCTATCAGTAGGTTCTTTGATGACTAGAACTGATATTTTCTTGAAGGTTTGGGGGTCGGAAAAATGTGTGATCATTGAAGTAAAGTTTCTTTCTTTTGTGGCATAAGTGCCCAAAAATCTTGGAAAATATTCGAAGAATGTGTAACATCGAAAAAGCGTGTTACAAAACACAAATCATTCAAGAATTGAGGGTAAAACCCCAAATATAGCTCATCCTCAAAACTTGGTTCTCACATTACTTAAACAGTTGCATTGTCAGAACATTAATGACTTAAGTTGCATCGATTTGTATTGAAAATAGCGAAGAGGACAATTTGACCAAAGCCATCTCCATCTACCGGTCAAAGAGCAACTTTTTTAAAAAGTGCTTTGTTTAAAAAGCCAAATTTCGGTCAATTCCGGGTGAAACAGGTTTTAACCTACATGCCGTGTGGTCAAAGGATGGTTAACCCATGAACCATTGTAATGTGGAGCCAAGTAAACGCATTGAGTTTTTCTTCACATACAGGGTCGTTCATATCAAACAATACACAATATCTAAAGCTTTAAAAAGCACTTTTTTGTAACAAGGCTTGGGATTTTCAAATTACGCTTCATAATCTTCAAGGTGTGGTGATTGAAAAAACAAAAATAAGTTTAACAGGAAGCAATGCAAAGAACCTGTTTCAAAATGGATGAGACATATTTGCCAATAATTAAACTCTGATGTAGCTGTTTCAACACAATGATATCTCCAGATTCCCCCCCACTTCAGTCAAATGACAGTCTGTCTATTAGGACATTGAAGCAGGAAAGGAAAATGACGTCACCCAAATTTGGGGAGTTACTTGCACTTTTGAGGCTTAACAGTTCTCTCTTAAGGGATTGACTTAGAGTTCCAGTTCATCTATCCGTAAAAGGAATGGTTCATGTAGTATTGCATTTTAATAAACTGTCATAGTATTACTCATTAACATGCCAAAAATTAACTTTTAAGCTGAAAAAAGCTATTTCTGGACTTAGTTTTCCTACTCTAGAATGTTCTATTTATACAATAAAAATTTTGAAACCCTAATATTGCCCAATGAACCTTGGGGTTTTTAGTACCTCTACTGTATTGAATAACATTACCATCCATATTCTGGTGATTTGTGGTTAAGCTAACTTATTGTTACATTTGTTATAATGAACAAATATTTTCCTGAATTAAGGTGTTCAATTCGACATGGGGATATCAAAAGGGGGAAAAATACTTCTGGTAACTCCCAAGATGATTGTTAGATGGCAAGGCAATTGCACGATGGTAACGTGCCTTCCGTAGTCCGATTATCGTGATTTCTGATTTTCATGTATAAAGAATTATTGATCCAACTGATATAACACTACTAAACCCGGAATGTATCTTTTTCATTAGTAAGCGGAAGGGCTCAAACCTGCGGAAGATAATTTCGAGTTGCTGTTTCCACCGCCGGCTAAATTGATGCCTGAGCTCCCGCTCTCCTTTATTCTCGATCGCTTCTCTTTGGACGTGGATCTGGGCTCTTTGGGAGACTTGTTTTTTCTTTCTCCTTTCGAAGTGGATCCACCTCCTCCACTTCTTTTGGGTCGGGTTGGTTTTGGTAGCAGATCCGGTTTCATCACCCTCCGTTTCATGAGCTTCTTCTTGGCAGCCTCTTCCTCCTTCTTCATAGCTTCTTTTTTCTCCAATTGAACCACAAACAAGCGGTAAAACTAAGCAATAAAATTCAAATAAAACGAACCAAAATCCGGGTTTGGGTGGGACCAATTTGTAGAATGAACCGCTTACTTGAAGTGTGATAACCAGGGTGTTTTTACAAGTGAAGAAGATGTTCATGTACGAGATCAGTCTGTAGTAAGCAATGAGCATCACTCGAAACACAAAGAAAGGAGCATCTTGGAGGATAATGTTAATGAGTATGCCCCAAACATCTATGGAACAACAGATCTCTTTGGCACGTTCCAACTTTTTGGGTTTCTGATCCTCTTGTGTGATCCGGGTTTTCCTTCCTTTCGTGGCGGTTAAAACAAACGTGAATTGAAGCAAACTCCAGGACCAAATGGATAGAACCATAACACATAGAACCTTGTTGGTGTTCACTTTTTCATCCTGGTTTGAAGATAAAAAGGCATGGTTAGACACATTTTGGATAAAGATGCAGGCGAAAAAACATGGCTCACCTTGAACGAGTCAAAAAATTCGATAATATCCGCTGCAGTTCCAATGTAGACCAACAAGAGTTGCGACAACTGATCTCGAGTTAAATCACCTTTTGGGAGCATCCAACGACCGATGATGAGAATTAGCATCAGAAATTGCTCGATGATCACCACCAAAGTGTCATTATCGACTTGGATTGGTATGTTCTCGAGGTCTAATGGAATCTGGAACGTTTGAAACCCATTTTTGCTGCAATGCTTCTCTTATATGGCGGTTCAAATGGATCATACCCCAACATTTTTAAGAACATCCAAATTGGCTCTGGTCTGATTTAGCGAAGTCGCATTTTCCGAGCTGTTGAAATTAACATTCAACGCATTGATCAAAGGTGACTCCGTGCTCTCAAGTGGAGGTTCCGTGATTGTGGTGATGTCGATAGCTCCGGAGAGACTGATGGCTGCGTTCTTTTTGGCCAACCTCGTATCTAACTTGTCCAGTTCAATCAGCCAAATTGATGGGCACACTGAGGCCAGATATAGGAACACTGATGGGCAAAACCTGGATTGAAACACAATTCTTTACAATTTTCATTTAAGACATCTTTAGAGTGGTAGTAACAAAGTTCCTTTGATTTATGCGGGTTTTCAAAAAACGAATTGTAATCGTTTAAAAATATGTTGAAAAATGTATTTAAAAAATCTGTTCTTCTTTCGGGCTCCTTCATTGTTTAATCAGCTCATCTCACACATTCGTAGGAAATACATAAGAGTTAATCCGGTAGCATCCTTGTGTGGTGTGCCAGAATGGGCACATTGAGAATAAAAGCAGTCTTTACTGAGAATTTAGTGTTATTGGGGGGTCCTGCACTTTAAACCAGACTAGGACAATTATGTGGTCAAAGTTCCTGATCAACCCTATGTTCAAGGGCTAACCAGATCTGACAACTTTTAATTCTGTGGAGGGTCAGATGTCACATGAATATAAAGTTAAGTGATGTAAATAAATAAAAATATTCTTTCTTGTAGCAACTGAAGGAAACCTGAAGCTTTTTGGGCAATCCTCTCAGATGTTGCCGAAATTCGAACCAAGACAATGATTAACAAACAAAACGAGTGGGCCCCTTGTTAAGATGTGCAGTATGTCCAGACATTGAGTTCCGCATCTTTTATTTGCTCTAAAACTGTCAGGATAGATCCCATGAGTTAGGCTATTATTTACTTAAGTAGTCACACCAAGTTCAATACAATTTCTGAGAGGATTGGTCGCACTTTGATATGACTTACATATATATATATATATATANCTTTACTGAGAATTTAGTGTTATTGGGGGGTCCTGCACTTTAAACCAGACT
>NC_081445.1:9359890-9360847 GCF_007210705.1 Tigriopus californicus | reverse complement strand
AATTTCTGAGAGGATTGGTCGCACTTTGATATGACTTACATATATATATATATATCTAGCCAAAATCTGACTCCACCGTCTTGACTTTTTTCTCAGAGCATCGAGGTTGATTTCGAGCTGCAACTTAGCTAACTCCTTGTGGAGGTATATTCATAGGTTTTCGGTTCGAGACAAGTGTAGAGAGTTACTAGGCCATATGAGTATCGTCTAAAACGAAGGAAAGTTGTTAGATTGAATATTTTACAATATCAGTGATGTTGAAGACAATGTAAATTCAGGAGAGGAACTCAATTTCTGGATACACTGTATTCTGAGAGGGGAAAGTCAGTGCTAAGAATTTCATTTGCTCTTAGCGATATTGAAGATGTTCGTGACTTTGACTCTTGTTATACTCGCAATCCTTTATAGTTCACATCTCATGAATGAAAAATGGAGGGACTGTGAGACTGCATTAAGAGCGAGCGTGCCAAGTAATTGGTTCCAAGTGGGAAATCATCCTTTGACTGAAGTATGTTTTACCCAAATTTCTAAACTCTGCCCATTTCTATAACTTGCAGGTTGATAATATTATTTGAGATTTCGCCAGTTCGAGAATTTCTAATTCCATTACACTGTATTTGATCATTGACTTTTTATGCTTACGAAACAATTATTGAAAGGCAAAATGGATCTTTTTCGATTCTTCTTTAAACCTCAATTCCATTTGGTTATTTGAGAGTTTTATCTTCTTGTGAATATTTGCATTTCAGTTATCCAAAAATTATATATTTTGGCCAAAAATGACCATTCTATTTGCCAGATATGTTAAAGTATAGCCATTTTGAGGTGATAACCCTGAAACTTTTACCTTCTCGATTTCGTAATAAGTCACGTCATCACATTTTTCTAACGAATAAAAGTTTTATAAAGAATTGCTCAATTGGATCAAAGGAAATGTTCCTTTTTTGGGGGGTTGGG